>NW_010255981.1:33487-70284 GCF_000690775.1 Eurypyga helias
TGAGGGCTCCACAGCTGGACGCAGCACTCCAGGTGGGGTCTCACCAAAGCAGAGTACAGGGGCAGAATCCCCTCCCTCGACCTGCTGGCCACACTTCTCTGGATACAGCCCAGGATACGGTTGGCTTTCTGGGCTGCCAGCGCACACGGCTGGCTCATGTTCAGTTTTTCATCAACCAGTACCCCCAAGTCCTTCTCCTCGGAGCTGCTCTCTATCCACTCTCCACCCAGCCTGTACTTGTGCTTGGGATTGCCCCAACCCAGGTGCAGGCACAGTGACAGACTGAGCATAAGCCATGGGAAAAAGGTAAAGGTGTTGGACTCAACTTGCACCTGGAACAGGGTGACAAAGCATGTTCACTTAAGTGGTTTCGATTGTATTCTTTTGCCTCACCTCAAAGCCCAAACCACCAATCGGAAGTTTGTGTTAACTAGCAATACATTAAGCTAGAGTTCCCAAAGTTGAGGCTGTTTTGCCTGCAAAATTCCCATGTTTTCCATGGACAATGGACACAGTCACAGAATGGCCCAAGGTTGGAAGGGAACTCTGGAGGTCAACAGGTCCAACCTCCCTGCTCAAGCAGGGCCATCCAAAGACGGTCACCCAGACCCACATCCAGAGAGATTTTGAGTATCTCCTAGGACGGAGACTCCACAACCTTCCTGGGCAGCCTGTGCCAGCGCTCGGTCACCCTCGCAGTAACATCGTCTTTCCTGATGTTCAGAGGGAACTCCTGTTTCAGACTGTGCCCACTGTCTCTGGTCCTGGTACTGGGCACCATTAAGCAGAGCCTAGCCCCATCTCCACACCCTCCCTTCAGGTATTCCTACACATTGCTAAGATCCCTCTTGAGCCTTCTCTTCCCCAGGCTGAACAGTCCCAGCTCCAGCTGCCTTCCCTCCTAGGACAGATGTTCCAGTCCCTTCATCCTCCTTGTGGAAGGGGCTAACATCCAGAAAGCAGAAGACTGAGTACTTTGAGCCTCCACTGCTGGAAAGACTTAATGAGTAACTGATTAAGCCTGCTTTCAAACTGCATTTATATTTTTTAATTAGAAGCTTGACGTAAGTCTTATCAAGTAAGCCTGTAATTCATCTGAATTTGTTCACTATTTTGGTCACAAGGTGAATTAGGATGAAGCTCAAAAGTTACTGCCTTTGAGGGCAGGACATCCAAATAATGGGACAAGTGGAAAACTTGCACCCAAGATGCACTCAGAAAAACCAAAGACCGGGAAATGTCTGCTAACAAATTGCCACAGACCAGTGTACAGCATAGTGTGAGCTGGTATCAAGACAAAGCAGTGAAAAGGAGCTAAGATGACCCTGAACTTAAAGAACACCCACATGATCCTAAAGCAGGGAACCTTCAGCTAAAAATGTATGGAGAATATAATGTATGGAGAATATGAGAAGTGCACAGATCCAAGATAGCTATTCCTGTCACTGCCTCCTCCCCCTTAAAAACAGGGAAAAAGGTACACAGGATGTGAGGATTAATGAGTAAAACACTGATGATGAACACTACTAAGTGCTGATTATGCTGGATATTTAGCTGATGGAAGAAATTACCACCAATTCTGTTCACCTTTAAACAATCTCGTAAGAATTAACAAGCTAAAAGCAAACAAAAAGCTGTAAGAAAAAAAAAAACTCAGGTCTAAAAAAGATGATTTCTTTACAATATTTTGGAAATAGCTGAGGTCACTCTCCTTGAGAGAAAAGGATTTGCTGACCAAATGATACAGAAAGTGACACAGATGACTGATGCAGAAAAGGAGAGAAAGTCTGAAAGATTCTGAGCTACACACACACACACAAGAAAACAGCTCATCCTGAGATAAGTAGTCAGTGTAAGCTTTTAATGGGTGAGGGACAGGTAAAACATACATGTAAAAGAGTAAACAGGTAAAAGGGTCACTTCTTGTTTGTGGGGTTTGTTGTCCCTTGAACATAGCACTGTACATTAAGATTCCAGCCAGCAGAGTCATCAGCATCACCAAAACGCAACCACTTCAGGCAACAAGCAGCTGGCATACAGCAGCGTACCCGAGAGTAAGGAAGTACATACGAAGGCTAAGGAGTAATAATAATTCTTTAGAATCACAGAATGGTTTGGGTTGGAAGGGCCCTTAAAGATCATCTAGTTCCAACCCCCCTGCCATGGGCAGGGTCACCTTCCATAGCCCAGGTTGCTCAAAGCCACATCCAGCCTGGCCTTGAAGACGTCCAGGGATGGGGCATCCACAGCTTCTCTGGGCAACCTGTTCCAGTGCCTCCCCACCCTCTCCGTGAAGAACTTCTTCCTCATATCTAATCTAAACCTCCCTGTTTTCAGTTTGTACCCATTACCCCTTGTCCTATCACTACAGGCTCTTTAATGCCTTGACAGAGCAGAAAAGTGTTCTCCAGAGAACTGAATGCCAAACTCCACAATTTTGCTAAATAAATCATCCCATCTAGTTTTAATTTATTTTTTTTCCCCACCCACGGAAGAAATTTCAACCTTACAAGTACAGAGGTCTATTAGATGACACAGCCATTTCCCTACCACTATAGTACTGCCTTAATTATGTTATAGTTTACAAAAGTTGCTTTTATCTCTCTTGCTGATAAGACAACCGCTCCTACTTCATGAAAACATCAAAGCAAACCTGTTATAAACACGTTAACACAAAGCCCAAACTTCCTTTATTTTTCTTAAGTGTTTAAATGGCAATGACCCAACCCAACTTACTGTTTTCCTCTAAAAACCTTAAAGTATTTATGAAACCATGTTCCTCACTTGCTGTCCTTTACTCCAGCGACATAAATTTAATTCTTTCGAATTTGCCTTAGTCCTGTCCCCCATCAATCATTCTACTTCCTCCTCCACTCCCTGTAATTCATCAATGTCTTTCTAGTAATAAAGTGCTGAAACCAAAAGCAGTGCTCAAGGAACAGAGGGACTAAAAACCACAAGAAAGGATTATCCGGCTGCTCACTTGGACTTCAACACAAAACACGAGCAATTTCAACAACTGTATGGTCAAATGACTTCCCCAAAATGAAAAAGTCAGAGAAAGCTTCTACTAGCATCAGAGAACTGCCCGAGACTTTTTCTATTAGAGCAACAACTCGATGGAGACGAGACGTGTACGACCCCAGCACCGGCGGCCGCCGTATGCCTCAAACCCTCAGCAGCTCCTGGGCAATAAGATGAAATTAGGAAACCCATATCGTCTCCAAGCAGCACGTCAGCCAGGTCACTCACTGCCAAAGGACAGCATTGAAGCCAAAAAACTTAAACTGCTGCAAAACATGACAGGGATAAATTCAAGGAAGCCACATCTATTGAGTGGTGTTCAACACAAAAAATCCCAGCCTTTCCATCAAAAGTCACATATTGCCAACTGCTGGAAGCTCAGTGTTTCAGGAAAGGATTGCTAGCGCTTGCTCTGTCCTCACTCCCCCTCTAAGCATCCTCTGCAGCAGAGGGAGTACTGGCCTAAGACCACCTTTGCTCTGACCCTGTACAGACATCTATATTAAATCTCACTGGAGCACTGCCAGGGACTAGCAATACAGTTGCAGGGATTGAGAAGGCAGCAAAAATAATAAAAAAGGCTTTTCCTTCCACTTTTCATTTCCATACTTTGTCTCTTGATTTAATGCATCCTCATCTAGTCTTAATTGCCATTAAGTGTGTTGTTTCAGGACCATCTCCGTCCAAAAAGCCTTCTCTCTACATGAATGATGTAGAGAACAATGAGATCCTAATGCATTAAAACATCAGGATTTTCGTTTCAATGCAAACCTGCAGTTTCCCAAATTGATTCTCTTGCTGTCTTCAAGAAGACTTTTCAATTTTTTTCACATTCCCTGTGACTAATATCTGTTATTAAAGGCATATTTAATTCTTTTCAATTAGCTCCTCACCTATTCATTTATTACTTTTTCTTATTATAGAATCCATGCATTCACAAAAGGTAGTTTTAAGTTGTGGTGTAAGACAACCACTGCCTCCTTCACCAGGCACACTGCCCACACATCCTCACTGATGAGCTGCTCAGCATAAGCCTTCCTCTAGGACAACGTGTTTTATCACCCCATTTTGCAGGTCACTTGGCAGCGTTATGCCAACTTTTCCAGACATGTCAGTTCACCTCAGTGGAAAACTTCCGGTTAAGTTAACCCCAAATATTGTTTGGAATGCTTTACTAAAAAATAAACTTATTACAAATTCTCACCCACCATTCACTGACTTTACCATTGCATTTTTAAAAATGCAACCAGGTTTATCTAGATTACTGTATATTTTCCAATCTTCATCAATTACTCTTGGTGTTTATTCCAGTATTCTACTATGGAATTCTGTCTGTACAATCCAGAGTTTAAAGAAGGATTTCACAGAAAGACCAGTGATTACTGGAGAAGCGTCAGATGTATTCAAAGACGAAGGGATAAAAAATTGTCTCACAGAATGAAGCCTATAGCACACCTTAATAATCAAAATTACCAACAGCATAAATAGCAGAAGGAATATAAACCTGAAGGTAGCTGGGTTCATGAGTTAAAAAGGAAACAAGTGTAAACGAAGCCACAGAACGCTCAAGCTGTCCAGAGAGCGCTCCCAAGGAAGGGGGGGCATCATGAAATGGCAGAAGCGATCGCCTTGAGCAAAGAACTTCTCATCACTGTGTCTACACTATAACCAGGAAGGATTCAATTGAACATTCGGAAATGCCCGTTCCCAAAAGCATACATCGTAACAGTCCAGACGCCTCTCCCTTTCACTCAGCAGCTTGTCGCTGCAGCTGACTTTCACAAGAAGCTGCTAGACACCTCTTCTCTACCTTCATTACCGCATGTTTTCTTACTTAATAAACTTTCATCAGCTTAAATGAATGGTTGTCATTAGTAGAGCTAACAGCCACACAGTAGCACTCCAGAGATATCAGTGCCTGTCGGAGCATTAACTGAGAGCGGAGGGGCTGAGGTCAAGCACGTGTCAACGCAAATGAAGCGGTATTAGGCACTAACAGTTTAATGCAATAGACTGCCTCAGATAATGGAAATGACAGGATAAAAAGAATGAGATAAAGTTATCAATAAGCATACCAAGGGAAAAAATTATAAGGTATTTCAAAGGGAAAGAAACTCTCCAGGTTCTAATGTCTTTAAACCTAGCCTAGCAAGTTTATTAAAAAAAAAATCAAAAGCAGAAATCAGAAAAGAAAAAAAGGATACAAAAAAAGAGGTGAAAACACTAACAATATGTAGCACCAATGCTTGTCATATAAGAAATTTAAAGTTTGGTAGAATTCTTTAAGTAATTAAGCTTTACAATGCTCCTTGGAGGCAGACACATAGTATTAATAAATCTTAGCATGTGAGTAAAGGTACCGTGTTTTAAATGAAGGAGCAGCAAACAGAAGAAAGCCCATGATTTCCACGGTTATGTGCGAATCACTGGAACGTATCCTACACATACATCACTTCTAAAACAAAGCAGTTCTCTGTACCTCAAGCATACAGCCAACAGAAGTCACAGGGTTTGCCAATCATTAAAACCTACTACAGAACCGTTCCTTTAAGCGTAAACACTTCCACACCTCAGTAGGTAACGTGAGATGAGAAACAACCCTCCAGATGTCAGCTTCTCAATTCTGCTTCCTAAAAGACTTCTTTGTAATCAATAAGGTCAGCAATGACAAGGCACTGTCAACTGGGGAAAGGCAAGAAGTGCTGGGAAAATATAACTATTTTTTTAATTCAGGCAAAAGAATTTTAAGCAGGGCTGAAATTTAAATTTAATAAATTCATTTCTATAGAATCCTGAACCAACAGAAGTCTCTTATTTCCACTTATGGCATTAATTCCAAAATATAAAACTGTTTACAGCAGTACCTGAATCCCAGCTCTGCCATAAGAAATGCAGAAACAAAATGAAAGACTTGTTATTTATTTTTATTCACATAATGGTTTGGGTTGGAAGGGACCTCAAAGATAATCTAGTTCCACCCCCCCTGCCATGGGCAGGGACACCTTCCACTAGACCAGGGTGCTCCAAGCCTCATCCAGCCTGGCCTTGGACACTTCCAGGGATGGGGCATCCACAGCTTCTCTGGGCAACCTGTCCCAGTGCCTCTCCACCCTCTCAGGAAGAGCTTCTTCCTGATATCTAATCTAAACCTCCACACTTTCAATTTAAACCCGTTACCCCTTGTCCTATCACTACAGGCCCTTGTAAAAAGTCACCCCCCCCAGCTTTCTTGTAGGCCTAATAAATCAGCACGGATTTATCAACTAGAAGTTAACCCAAAGCTTTCCTGCAGTGACTGCGTTTCCCAGTAAGGATTCCTTAAAGGGCAAAAACATTCCAGCTGAAAGGCAGACAGTAAATAAAATGCATATCAAGAGCTGTGTTGCCTTTTTTTTTATGTATTTCATTATTCCAGACTACTTACAGTCTAAGACAGCTGCTCACTACACCGTATTTTAACTGAAAGACTGTTCTCATACTGCACCAAGGAAAGCCACTGGTAGCAGCTACATTCAAGTAACCAAAATTAAGACTCTCCTCAGCAACTGTGCCTAGGGCTAGAAACATCCAGTGTTTCCTGAGATGTTGTTAATCAGTCCAAATGCTTTCACAGAGGACTAAGATGAAGTGCCTAGAAAGGTTAGGGGATGAGCAAGAAAAGGCTAAATGCGTGCATGTGTAGACACACGCAGAGCAAAATTTTGCTCCTGAGAAAGTATTTCAATATTTTCTTTGCTTGACTCCCACTTCTCAGACCAAACCAGGTTCCTCATCCTCATGCACTGCTCTTCACAACACCCGGACATGGTCAGTCACCCCTATCTCCTCTTCCTACGCCACCTTTCCCTTCTGACTGCCTCAGTAGCCTTACGTTCTTTTTGCACAGCATTTCCACTTATTAAAATGCCTTCAACTTCCGACGATGTTTTCACCTACTAAGCAACCCAGTTGTGCTGCAGTTAAAAAACCAAGCCTTCTTGTAAAAGACCTGCTCAGCATCTCCAGGCTCATGTGTTCCTGATATAAAGGTTAGATTTCACAACAAAGCAATGCTCTTCAAAACATGAACCCAATACAGATCTCACAGCCTATGGAGCTGAGCAAAACTATATTTAATGCACGCTAAGGATTGATGACCTCAGCACGCTTTAACTACACTGCATCAGCATAACTGAAAAGGACCTCACTGACCTGCAAAACCAAGCTTCTCTCCTGTACAGCCAGACGCCACGCCAAACACGTTTCATTGAAGGCAACAGTTAACACCACGAGCTCAGCTCAAGAGCAAACTGGCATCGGTGCAAAGCTGCTGCCAGAAAAGTGGTCAGCTCTGAGAAAAGCCTGATGCTACTATTCACTTCAGAAAGGAGACATATTATTCTTTCCCTGACACAAGGAAACTGAAATAGAAGTCCTTAACATTGAAAAGGGAAGAAAAGTAGGTGTTGGAGCATTCCCTGGCCTACTTCTTGAGAAACAAATGACTGTCACTTCAGCTTTGCATTTCTCAGGACGAAGACACAGAGGCTCAAGGAGAGGGATGTGCTTCTGAGTAAAACGTAGGCATCAGTTCGCAAGGAAGAGTGAAGTTCAATTTCAGCAAAGACAAATCAGAGCCTTCCATCCACCTTTCTTCTTTCTTGTCACCTTCCTAAGAAGAAAGATTTCCTCACTCCTATCCCACGGATGTATTTCCACAGTTTCATGGTGTTTGGTTACCTGACACAATCCCACCCCAAAGGAACTGTAATCCTGCACTCATAAATCAAGTTCAGACTCAAGTGTTTCATGGTATACTGGTATTAAGTGTTTTTTCACTCTATACACTTTGCCAAAGTGGTATTAGCTCATTAAAATTGCAAAACTAGACACATAAGCCAGGAAATGCAAAGAAAGTAGCCTAAGCAACTTTCATTTGATAGTATTATATGACCTTTAATTACTTGATTCAACAACACTTCTTCCTTCACCTCTTTTGAGCATTTTATCTCTTAGATTATTTAAAATAAACGGAAAATATTAATTTCTCCTCACAGCTGCCTCAGGGGCCAACAGTCCAGCCAAACAATCAGATCAACACCACAGACCTCTCCAATACTTGAGGTAATTGAGTAACTGCTAGGCAGAGTGTACTGCCCTTCACTACACAGCCCGGTGCTGGGCAAGACTAGACATGGAACTGCTTCCTCCAAGCACAAAACCTTCTGTCCCGGCCCACTGCTGCCCATCCCACTGGGCACCCTCTCCTCTGAGTTCTGACTTGGTTCTAGTGTTGTGTAGCACATCTAAAAGACATCTCTCCTAGAAGAACTTGGATGCCTGCCTTCCAGAAACCAAGCTCATGCTTCCAAGCTAAGTGTGAGCTATACCCCAGCTCCAACGATGTCATAGAATGTCACCAGTTCTGCTGCTCTCTCCTCTGAAGACTGCCCACTGCCTTTTCTGAGGGAGCATCTTCTGTGTCAGAGTTCCCTTCTCAGCACCTGAACATAGGATCATTTAGGTTGGAAGAGACTTTTAAAACCATTGAGTCCAACTGTTAACCAACACTGCCAAGGCCACCACTAAACCGCATCCTTAAGCGCCACAACCACACATCTCCTGAATCCCTCTAGAGATGGTGACTCCACCACCTGCCTGGGCAGCCCCTTCTAATGCCTGCCAGCCCTTTCCCAAAAGAAATTTTCCTTAATATCCCACCTAGACCTCCCCTGGTACAACTTGAGGCTGTTTCCTCTTGTCCCATCACTTGTCACCTGGGAGAAGAGACCAACTTCCCCCTCACTGCACCCCCTTTTCAGGGAGTTGTCAGGAGCAATAAGGTCTCCCCTGAACCACCCCTCAATGTTTTACATTTTACAGAAAAAACACACACATGCATGTGCACTCAATCACCACAAAACAGCAACCGTTACTTTTAGCCATTTAGCATGTGAAAAAACGTACCTTTTACAGAAAAATTGACAAGCTCCCACTTTAAAAAAGCATCTACAGAGGCTGAAAATAACTGAAGTGTAATCAAACACCAGTTCTATCTGTTCCTGACACTCCTAATTTCTCCAAAGCTTCACAATTCAAGTGAGGTTGGAAGTGGGTTCTTCTAACACAGCCCGTGTAAGGTGCAGTTGCAGAACAGCAAACCTGATCCTCCACGGCTCTGCTCACTGGAGCAAGTATTATCAAGATGCTGGAGGAACACAGAATGTGGTATGTGAAGCTCATCTGTGCTGCTCTAGATTGATACAGAATCGGAAACAAAAAGAGCTGCCACTTAAAATTTTTAACTTCATACAAATGTAAGCTGTCAGGAAATGCCTCTGCATTGTGTTCATACCACTGGGAAAAGCTGCCATTCTTGTGTTAACAATTCTTCCCAGCATTACTCAGTCATTGCCCATTAGAACCAGCAGCTGGAGAGTTTTGAGTGATAATGAAACCTGTAACAAGCCATCTTCAGCCGTCTTTTCCAAACAATAAGGGAATTAAAATTTCAATTTAAATGCAGAGGTTTGAAACACGCTTCAGTGGCAAAATTACTTCAATTAATGTGAGTGGAATACAAAGAACAGACTGCAGAAGTGTGATGCAGCAACCAGAAATTATGCCATTAGAGTGCTTACATCAACCTACCACGACGACTGCAAAGGTCTAATTTCGACTGTACGTATCACAAGGCTACAGGCAACAAGATTAATCAGTGCTCCAATTTCAATATGAGGGATACCAGCTCCTTCTTGGATCACTGTGGGCTTTTTCTAAACCGGGAGCATCTGTTTACCTCGAGGAATGAAACAAAAGGGCAGAGGGATCTATATACATGCTGCATCCCTGACAGTCTGGTAATTATTTTACATAATATCTGTATCATATAAAAGGAGAACGGAATTATCCTGCAGTCAGTGAATGATTACACCATCACTGTGTTGCACAGGCAGTGTTAACAGGAGATGGCAAAAGCCAATGAGCCTACAGTGATTTCTGCCTACAAAAAAGCTCCAACTGCAGGTAGGTTATTATTTCTTTATTACAGGTACACTTCTCTGCAAGTGAGAATTGCAAGTGTCAATGAATGGCTGAAATAGTGTATTCTGCTTTCAGCTGAGGTTCCTCTGCATTCCCAACATTAAAAAAACTAACAGCTGCTTTTTCTGTCATTATCATTTCATTTCTTAGAAAAGATGCTCTATTCTGTAAAACAAACAGCAGCATGGTACACTACAGAACTGTACTTCAGAGAGGTTTACTACTGGCTCTCTCCCACAGCCTTGGGCAACCTACAAACACATATTTCTGTATGTGTAAGTGTACATAACCTGCACACAATACATTGCAAACCCCTAAGATCTCACAAGTATATATATTGCAAACTGTTTCTAAAGCATATTATATGATAAATATCAAAAAAGTGTGCAGAAGAGAAGGCTCTGAGGAGACCTTAGAGCCCCTTCCAATACCTGAAGAGGCTGACAAGTTGGAGGGGGACTTTTTACAAGGGCCTGGAAAGGACAAGGGGTAACAGGTTTAAATTGAAAGAGGGAGATTGAGATGGGACATCAGGAAGTTCTTCCTGGAGAGGGTGGGGAGGCACTGCGACAGGTTGCCCAGAGAAGCTGGGGATGCCCCATCCCTGGAAGTGTCCAAGGCCCGGCTGGGGGAGGCTTGGAGCAACATGGGCTATGGAAGGTGTCCCTGCCCATGACAGGGGGTGGAACTGGATGGTCTTTAAGGTCCCTTCCAACCCAAACCATTCTGGTCACAGTTTTCCCTTTTTTCCTTTGTAACACCATCTTCCAGGAACCCTCATCTTGTTCTCCTTGGAGTCTCACTGTCCTTTTTATATGAACTATTGTCTTATATTCCCCTCTGCTCCACCTTTATGAGATCCCACCTGCAGTTCTGCATCCTCCTCTGGAACTCCCAACATCAGAAGGATATAGACCGGTTGGAGCGAGTCCAGAGGAGGCCACAAAGATGCCCTGAGGGCTGGAGCCCCTCTGCTATGGGGACAGGCTGGGAGAGTTGGGCTTGTTCAGCCTGGAGAAGAGAAGGCTTCAGGGAGACTTTCCACACCACATCAGGTGTGGCACAGCGCCAGAACATGAACAAGTGAAAACAACAGTAAGGTGACAGCAGAGGGAAATCAGACAAGAGGATGTGACAGCAACAACCCAATCCAGGTAGGGTTACACATGCCATCAGAGAAATGGGATGAGGATATTGACATCAAACTGCTGAAAATGTTTCACAGGGTATAAGTTTTAGAAAGTTGTATTTAAGGTAAAATGAGATAAAACAGAGAGAAGGAAATTAAAGTTCAGGTCTGGGCTTTGGGAATACGAGGTGACAACACTGAGATTTCCAGCTCTTTAGCCTGTTATAATGACTTATTAAAAATAAGAAGCAGCACAGCTAAGAGCAATACAAAGGACAGTCAAGTTGAAAAAAAACAATAACAGAAGAAGGCAATGAAAAGATTGCCTTGAAGACATTCTCTGGCAAACACAAAGAGGAATATGAACAGACATACTACTTTTGCCTTCACTTTTGAATCCCAAACTGCTTAAGGTTGGAAAGGACTTCCAGAGAACATCTAATTCATCCCCCTGCTCAAGTATGGTCACCTAGTAACAGTTACCCAGAACCCCATCCAGCCTGGCCTTGAAAGTTTTGCACAAATGGAGACTCCCACGACTTCTCTGGGCAACCGGTTCCAGTGTTCAGCCACCTTTACAGTAAAAAGCAGTTTCTTACATTTTGAAATATTTACCTTTGTTTCAGTCTGGGTCAACTGCTTCTTTTCCTGTTATTGTGCACACCACTAAGAAAAGTCTGCTCCGTTTTCCTTGCACCCTCCCATCAGGCATTTATAACCATCAACAACATCTCCCTGAGGTTTCCCTTCTATAAGGGAAGCAGTCCCAGCTCTCTCAGCCCCTCCTTACACATGAGCTGCTCCTGTCCCTTAACCATCTTGGAGATTTTTCACTGGAATGGATCCAGTAACTCCATCTCTTGACTGGAGAGCCCAGAACTGAACTCAGCATTCCACATGTCAGGACTGAGGAGAGGGGAAAGATCACCTCCCTTCAAGCTTTTAATCACTAGTAGAAGACAGTTCTGGGTAAGAAAGGACTGGAGAGCCCAGAACTGAACTCAGCATTCCACATGTCAGGACTGAGGAGAGGGGAAAGATCACCTCCCTTCAAGCTTTTAATCACTAGTAGAAGACAGTTCTGGGTAAGAAAGGACTGGAGCCTGGTGAGGAAGCGTGCTTAAGTTCAGAAACAAGTGGGGAAATAAATAATAAAAAAGATTATTATCAGGGAAATTCAGAAAAGTTCTGCCTTTACCACAAGACTGGAACTGAAAGGTATGCTTATAAAGATGGAACTGAAAAGGAAAAACACTTCAAGGGAGGGAGAAAAGAAGAGCTGGAAATAAGTAGAAAGGATGAAGTGTCCTGGTAAGAGACAGACAACGAGAGGCAAACACACCTAAATGATAAAAGACAGTCTTCCCGCCCCATTGAATAATGTCCAAAGTTGAGTGCGTTCTGGCAGATGAGCTAAGAGAGAAAGAGGATAGTTCTGTCATAACAAAAGTGGTTTAGAAATAATTGATAAAATATAAAGAAAGAAGATGACACATGCAGGTGTCTTGGAAATTAATTTGAAAATAAAGCACCAGGTTGAAACAGCAGAAGGAAATTCTATGTGCAGACCAAAAGGGTAAAGAACTAGATGGTTACAAAAATCATCAGGATCAGGACATGTAAACATGTCAAGTGAGCTCTGAAAGACAAAAGCTAACCAAACGGGCTGGTACCCGTGACCCTAAGTCCGGTAAGAAGGATCAAAACAAAACCAAAGGGAAATTCCAGTAGAAGAACACAGCAAATGACAGAAGAAACTAAGCAGCTAAAGAAGGCAAGGAGTAACACAGACAGCAGATGACCAGACGGCTGACCAGTGAGCTTCTGGTGGGTACTGGCCCAGCACGAGGTACATCATCTTACCAGCATGTCCGTCGCGTTGAGGTAGTGCTTGCTGGCCATGCACTGTTCCAGCTTCTGAGGCACCTGCTTGATGTTCTCTATCTCATCCAGCAAATTCAGGACATGTTTGTGCTCAATCCCCTCAATCCACAGCTTGCGCAACTCATCGCGCTTGCAGTGCAGCAGCATCTTGCACGACAGCAGATTCTCCTTCACCTACAAGGAATACGTCAAAAGATTAATTAAATCTGTCCCTGTAATTGGTGCATCTAACACTGATCAGCCCTTTCCCACGTTTATTTTTTTGAATTCCTAGTAAAGTATCACAAGACTATAACCAAATCCAAGTTCCTTAAAATACCTGGTTATTCCTTAGTGTGTACAGTACGTACAAACCAGAGCTCCTTTTATAGGCAAATGGGTTTTAGTGCAAGCTTTGTACTACTAGTGAAAGTTTCACTGAACCATTATAACGTGAACAAACACAGGATCCTATTCACCACCACCAAACACTTATTTACACATTATCCAACAATCAATTCAGTATTTTGGCATACAGCAAGAATCCCATTTTCAGTGAAAGCAAATAAGCTGCTACTAATTTTTCTGCTGTAAACATTTTCCATCTGCCTATTAAGCCTTTTGGCACGTCTCCTCCTTCCTTCAAGTGTGGGGTCCATTTCTTGAAACCTGACTATCTACGAGTACAGACACTTTCCTAACACCTCAAGCAATACCATTTTTTCTAAGATACAGGGCTTTATTGGAACAAATAGTTAAGATGCAGTTCAATTCAGCATTTCCATTATTTATCAAGGCTATTACATCACTTAAACCTCATTGTTTGCCATTCGGCTTGTTTTCAAGCTTCATGCCATCCTCTAAGAGGCAAAGTCTCTACTACCCTACCCCATTTGAAAAACATGAGGAGTTTTTCTTCCCCTTTCTTTCTGCTCAAACACAGCCTGCGTACTCTGCTTTCAGGTTCTCCCAACATCCTCCGGGGTAAGGTCAGTATAACCTTGCTTTTCTTGCATAATGCAAATCAATAATACATATTAAAATGTGGAAGCAATTAACAACACAGCTTCGCACATTGCTTTCACACTACTCTTGTTTTTGTGATAAGTTATGAATACTTAGGGTCCAACCTTTTCTCAGGCTGAACTCGCACTGAATTACACATGAAGAGAGACACTCAGAAGTAGACCCTTCAATTTATTTTTAAATAATAAGCCTTCAAAGGCCTCCAAAAACCCCAATTCGGCTGCACATTCTCCTACGTTGTCCATCTAAAGGCAGTTTAAAAAAATCCAGGTGAAACACACAGCTAGACCAAAATAGAGACAACCATTAATAACAACAGCTACATGAAACAGCCTCCAGCCAGAGTCAGAAGAGACTGAGGTTTCCATACAGTGCCCCTGCACTCCAAAATGTCCTTCTGAAAAGAATAACCGAGAAATCCTCAGCCAACAGAAACCCTCATGTCCGTGCCGTAACTCACTGCAAAAGCAAACTAAAATGCAGAGTTCATTTCAGACTTAATCCCTGTTCAATGCCTTAATTTTAATTTCTTCACTGACCCAGCACACCATCATCAGTGGACTGCTGTTACACAGAGCCAAATTAGGTCAGGAAAGGAATCGTGGGGCTAGAAAGAATCTCACAAGACATTGCTACTCCTGTCCTTACAAGAAAGATGATCAACTCTGCCTACCTGTGGGAGCAGGGGAAGGAATGAACAGCCAGTCTTTAAGAAAGAACCTCCCCTTGGTAGGCCAAATTCTTTCCACTTTATAATTCAATTTTACCGTGGTAACACCTCTAAAGCTAGATTCAAAACTAAGCCTTTCCCAACAGGAATTCATGAAGAATCAACTACAAAAAGTTGATACACAGAGGGAGCTGGACTATCTATCACTTCCACAATTCCTAATGCAAGCAGACTTTTGTGTGATCATCCACCTTCCACAAGAGGAACATCAAAAAAGTCAAATGGTGTAACACAGACTGATGACAAACCAGATCTGGGGCCTCCCGTGAGATTAGGTCAAAACTACTTCAATACATATTGACCAAAACTAATAAGCAAACTTAAATATCAAAAGGTCCTTCACCCTCACTGTCATTCTTCTAGGGAGGACCAAAAGGTCACACCCCTATATGTTTGTTTTGACCTCAAAGCCCAGCACACTGTCTGAAAACACGCCACTGGCTACAGTTTATTTCAATTTTAGCGCAATTGATCTCTGCTTTCAAAGTGCTGAGCCTTGTACATAAATCCTAGAATGAACTCTTACCCTTGGAAAGCATCAGAATAGTTTCATTTTCTTTGAAAATGCTAAATGAATTTTCAAAGGCAGAAGGGTCAGTACATGGCCCCAGAAGGGTAAAAGCCTACTGCTCCCAAAGCACTGCTGGGAAAGGTTTTCAGCTGAGACCTCCAAAATCCAGGGGAAAAAAACCCCACTGAATAAATCTGGTGCCTCGCTTGCCAAGTTTAGGCATAGCAAATGACACAGGGCTAAAAGATAGGACAGGAGACTAAAGAACTAATCTATAGCTGCAGGGAGAGAGCAGATGGAACAAGTCCACAACAAAGAGTGACGGAGTTATTTACTGGCACGCTACCGAAGCGTGAGCACTCAAAATACAGAAAGATAGGGGGGCACAGAGTTCATGTACATTCACACAACAGAACTGAGTTTGGAAATAGCACCAAAATTCATATTCTCTGAGCGAAAAGCAAGCTGATGAATCACCCAGACTATTTAGGAGGTGGTTGGAGGCCAACATATCAAAACATTAACAGATTAGATGGGAAGGTGTTAGCTTAGCAGCCCTTAGACTTCAGAAACCTGATAGCAACATGCCCAGACAATAAATGAACAGGGGGCACAGCACAACTTTGCACTTCATATCCACCTCTCTTTCTGCTTTTTAATTACTTGTCTCCTCAGACAACAGGGAGAGATCCTACAGAAAACATGCTGCTAGTAAGACACAGCTTGCAACCACTGTATCAGGACTGGACGACCTGCTTCTAGCCATGCCACAGAGCAACCTGAAATTCAGAATTAGTGGCTAATAGGGCTTTCTCAATTCAATTTTTAGTTCAGTTCAGAATGATAACTAGCTGGGAAAAGAGAAACAAAAGGTTAAAATGGGAGCTCACAGCATTACACTACCAATAAGAGGAAAAACACGGCAGAGATCTGTACCCAGAGCACACGCTACTGAGCGGACACAATGGCAGAAGCACGTGCAGAGCTAGACCTCACCTGTTTGATCTTATTGCGCGAGTTGGTGATGCGCTCCGTGATGCTCTGGTACGTGCGGATCGCGGTGGTGAGCTCCGTGTAGTGCTGGACAATGAGTTCATCCAAATCCCGGTCACGTTTCTCGTAAGCTTCTTCCAGACGGCCTTTCTCAGTCTCTCGGTCCTCAACATCATCACTGGTAGATAAAGTCCTAAAACATTACAACAAGAGGGATATTTTGAAGTTCTCCACAAGGACAGGATGCCTTTGCCTAAAAAAAGGCATTACCTACCGCAAACCAGTCACTCTTATTAGTCTTCTATACACTTCACTGAGTGATGTTTATTTCTGGTAAATGTGTCTAGTATTCAGCAGAGAACAATGTGCTTCCAGAAAATAAAAACCCATAAATATTGTGGTTTATTACTCCCCCAATTTTTAGATGCTTCAGAGCTTTTTTACTACAGTACTGGATTTATGAGAAGGGAAAGTAATCTATTAGTTATACTTTCAGAGAGTCATTAATGTGGGCACAGTATAAACATATGGAATATATCCTGATTTATTACTTAAAGAACTACAAAGAAGAATTCTACTTTAGACCCAGGGACCAGCGCAACTCTTTGTTAGCAGTGTTGCAGTTACTACTACTTACTTTACAGGTATAAATTGAAAGTGGGGAGGTTTAGATTAGATATCAGGAAGAAGTTCTTCCTGGAGTGGGTGGTGAGGCACTGGAACAGATTGCCCGAGAAGCTGTGGATGCCCCATCCCTGGAAGTGTCCAAGGCCATGCTGGATGAGGCTTGGAGCAACCTGGTCTAGTGGAAGGTGTCCCTGCCCATGGCAGGGGGGTTGGAACTAGATGGTCTTTAAGGTCCCTTCCAACCCAAACCATCCTCTGATTGTACCCATCCAAAGTACAGCAGGGATATCACAAGTACATAGAGAAACCCATCAAAAGGCTACTCTTGCCTTCCAACAGCCAATTTCTTTTCAGACATATGCCAGTAAAGCAGAGAAGAGTCATGGGCCCTTGCATCCCCCCTTTATTTTAACCTCTGCGTAACAACATCTAGTAAAATTAACTGGGTTTTGTTATAAATTAATGTAGTTTGAAATTCCAAACCTGCTGCAAATGTAATGAAAAGGGCAAAGGAGATGAAAGTTTCTTGGTGTCACTCCCAATTTCTGAGATTTACTTAAGAATCAAAACAATCTTTACTTTCTCTCTCTTCACCCTGTTCTTTCCCTCCAGACCCATCCTGCCACTACATCCAGAACACACACCTGGGATGACTCAAACACATTACCAGAAAGACCCAGGACACTGCAATAGCCAAAAAGACAAATTTATCTCCTACAGTACATAGCGCTCACAAACTTGGTTTCTGAAAAAAAGTCATCCTGAATTGTCTGTTTCCTTCATCCTTGGAAGGGGAGCTATGGTCCATACAGGTTTGTTTTAAATCAGCAGTACAGACATTGAAAACTGCATACTTCATGGTAAAAAAGGAGATGTCATACCAGTGTTTAGGGCATAATAACTACATCAGAACCTTAAGACACAGAAGGGATGAGTTCTATAGCACTTACTGACAACTTCTGAACCACTTCAAAGGAATTTTGATGAGATAAGCAAAAACAGATTTTGTGAGGTTTGTTTGTTTTTAAATTGCTACATATAAACTGTTTAGGATCATATGCTTGAACATCAATACAGCCAGCAGGTAGCGGGAGGTGATTCTCCCTTACTACTCTGCTCTCATGAGACCTCACCTGCAGTTCTACATCCAGCTCTGGGGTCCCCAACATCAGAAGGATATCAACCAGTTGGAGCAAGTCCAGAGGAGGCCCCAGAGATGCTCCGAGGGCTGGAGCACCTCTGCTAGGGGGACAGGCTGGGAGAGTTGGGGGCTTCAGCCTGGAGAAGAGGAGGCTCCGGGGAGACCTTATTGCAGCTTTCCAGTACCTGAAGGGGCTACAAGGAAGATGCGGGGGACCTTTCACAACGGCCTGTAGTGACAGGACAAGGGATAACAGGTTTAAATTGAAAGTGGGGAGGTTTAGATTAGATATCAGGAAGAAATTCTTCCTGGGGAGGGGGGGGAGACACTGGAACAGGTTCCCAGAGAAGCTGTGGATGCCCCATCCCTGGAAGTGTCCAAGGCCAGGCTGGATGAGGCTTTGAGCAACCTGGTCTAGTGGAAGGTGTCCCTGCCCATGGCAGGGGGTTGGAACTGGATGGTCTTTAAGGTTCCTTCCAACCCAAACCATTCTTTGATTCTGTGATCATGAAACAATCACAACTTTCAAAGTAATCTGGAGCATCTACTTTCAGTTAAGTGAGATACCTTTAAAAATCCAATCAGTAGAGCATGAACAGGTGCAAGCTACTTCATTTAAATCACAGCAGTTTAGGCTTCTGAACTGAGACACCACCGTAAGGCAGTACACATCCTACACTGAAAGAGTATAGAAACAGTAAAAGACTAAAACAGCCATTGCTTCCAACCCTAGAGACTGAACAAAATTTCTTCTGTAATTACACTCACTTGTCCTCTACTGTAGAAGTTGGAAGATAAGCAAGAACTGCTTGCACATCATTGAATAATAACAAAGTAGAGAAACCTATATCCTCATGGTTTACTTAAAAAATATCTTCAGTGACAACAAGCAGGACACAAGAAGGCTTAGTGTCTTATAGAATTTTCTGAATTCTGCAATACCATTAGGAAAGTGGTAGGAACCCAAGTGCAAACAAAGAGCTTAACTCAAACATTCAAGAAATGTTCTCTCCTTCTCAAAGTCAACAGAGGCATACCCAAAACTTCCAGTTCACTGCTCTTTCTTCCCTTCAAAGAAAAACAACATGCTGTACCACCTACTCAGTGACTCCATCTTTAAGTTAAAAAAAAAAAGGAGCATATCACAGGATCACAATCCCAGAAAGAGCAGCTAAGAAAACTCAAGTGAGCAAAAATCTGTACTACCATATGGAACGAGACACAAGAGGAGGACAGGAGCACATGCACACTTGTCCTACTCAACTACCCAGGAGGACAGAGGAATTACAGCCAAAATATATCTTACAGCACCCTAAAAGAAGACAATGTACCCAAGTGATGTGTCTTATTTTAGACCATTTTAACACTCCTTTCCACTTTCAGATGGCAGTGGCAGAAGGCCATAACAGATACCACATGGAAATGAGAAGAGATCCTTTCTTTTGTTATGCCTCCGACTATCAGTTTGGGTGCTTCACACCCTGCTCCCAAATACCAAGAGCTGTACAATTTACAGGGCAGGTGGGTGCACCTCTCCTCTTGCACAACCGCTGAGATTGTGATTGAACCCCTCCTTCGTTCCACTGACAGTGTAGCTTCTTCAAATAAAACTTACGTGTCTGTAGCATTTCAAATACCATGCTTCATGATAGCTACAGAACACGAGAGCCTTCTGACGTTATTACATTAGTATTCTACTCCCAAGCATTCTTAGTTGTGTCTTAAATCCCATTTCCACACAAAAAAAAAAGTTGCTCTACACAAAGCACTTCACTATCATGCAAAAAGGACCTGGAAAGTAAGAGTAGTAGAGTGGCTAGGAAACAAGCATGGAATATGGAAGTCTGGGTTACAGCCTCTGCTCTACCACAGACCTGACACTACGCTGGCTGCATCCTCACACTGCAGACTACATCTTGACACTAGAGCGTGAGCTACACACAGCTCTCACCTACTCCAGACATTAATATCCGCATTTCAGTGGAACGGGCTGAGCTGGCAGATTTGTCCCTGTGGCCCAGTTTCTCACCTAAGGGGCACACAGCATTGGTTCCTCAAACAAGCGAGCTGCGATTACATGTGCTGAGTGCTACCGCAACACTCCGTGCTGTTAGCGGAGGTCACGTAAACACTTCAGCGAAGTAACGTATGAAGATGCGCTGCTAGAAAACAAAGCTGTTAATGTAACAGTATTAAACATGCAGTACTTGTGAGGCACAGCGAAGTTTGGGTTCATGCTATAATAGGTGAACAGAAAGCATGCACAAGAATGTGTTTGGCAGTAAATCTTCCTCCATTAAGAGCTCCTGCAGATGAATAAGCTTTCTTTGTGAAGAAGTGCTTGTTTTTGCTAGAACAATGTTCTTCAGCATGGTTACACCAGACTCGAGTACACAGCCTTTTTAGGAGTTGACATATCACTTGAGTTTGAGGCTGAAGGATATTGCTTGTCTTGGTAGCTAATGAAAACATCGATTCTCTCTAACCTGCCTTACGGATTGCAGGAGTCATGGATTGCTACAGACAATGTAGAAGCAGAACCAAACTGGCCTATATCATAGACCAGAAAAGTTTCTTTTTAATTAAACACTCAGTTTCAAAATTCTTGATTTGCCAAAGCGGTTCAAGTTTTGGTCTGAATCTCCCTGCAGTGCCAGTAGTTTGTCACAACAGCTCGAGATCATTCTCCAAGGCTAAGACTCTGTCACTGTAGCATCAGAGCACATCAGAAGCCTCTTCTGCTGCTTCAGCAAGCTCCTGCCCAACTTGGGCTTCCTAAGAATAAGGATGTGACTGGGAGTTAAACAGATTCAAACCCTGATGCCCAGCTGGTTTTGTCCTTGTAACTTAGTTTAACTTACACTCCATAGGAAAAAATATTTTTTGCTAAAAACACTACAGATTGGCATAGCCAAAACAGATGTTTATGAAGCCCAAGAGAGAGGTCACAACTGGACCTGTATCTTAAAAAGACATCCTGCAAGAAGGGCAAAGCTAGTATAGCTGGAAATCAGAAGTCTTTGTGAAATACTACCAGCTTATTACTACTGCAATGATATAATGACCATGTCTAACTAAAAGCATCAATTTTAGTTGTCATTTTGTATTTGCCTGCTTAGATATATAACATACATTTGCTGCCACCTTCAGCAGAAGCAAGATGCTTTAGGAGGTGAAAAGACAGCCCATCTGGCCAAGCATGACACACCTTCTCAGTCTACACTCCAAAGATCACATCATTTACACCCACAACAGCCAGTAGCAGCATGAAAATACTGTCAACCCATATTCAAGAGAACAGTAACAGCAATACAGCTGTTTTGCAGCTCCAGTCCATCCAACATGACTTCAGGAACTTCAGCAGCACACGCTGGGAACATAGCTGCCAATTAAGTCCTTTTCCTCACTTACAGTTCTCTGAAAAATAAGCTTAATATGCAGCAGCAGCCCAGAATCAAACAAGATGAAAGCAAGACAAAGGAATCGCTCTGGTGCTGCATAAAACCTTACTATGCCTGTACTTGGAGCAATGTGTGCGCTTCTGGCGTCCTCATTCTTCAGTTGCCCTTGGAAGGGCAGCTAAAACAGACAGGACGAAGTAGCTGTTCTCTGCAGAGACACTAAAGCCAAGACTCTTCAGAAAAGAGAAGGCTGAAAGGAGATCTGACTGAGGTCTGCAGAAGTCAGAAACGAGATGAACAACATAAATGCAAAAGAGTTTTCAGCAAATCATGCGCTACTAGAACTAGTGGCACTTGTTGAAACTAACAGATCAGTTTAAAAAAAGGCTAAAGCCCACTTACACCTTAGGTAGTGAACTCCTGAAGCTTGCTGCAGTATCTGAGGCTCACAGCATCAGCAGGTTCAAAAAAAAAAGAGGGCTTACATTTATTCACAGACAACAGATCAAAACAAATTCTGAGAGAAACTGGCTGGAATGTATTCTCCAACATCTCTAAGTCAGCAACTGCAGACACTACGAAAACAGAGGCACTGGAGACCAACAAGCAGCCAGGCCTCCATCACCTCTCACATTTGGTATTGCCACTGTTGGAGACAATCTACTAGGCTGGAAGAATCATTAATCTCCCCAGTAAAGCATTGCTTAGGTCTTATCCTCAGAAAAGCTCTAAAAAGTTAGACCACCTAAAGCTGAGGAATGTTTTGGAGGTGACACTACTAAGTCCCTGTGCATGTACACACAAACACACAGGCAGAAGGTGCCAAGACCAGACCTTCCTTTCACCTTGCCGGGTTATTTCAGCACACAAACCCGTGGGACAAGACAGCCACGAGCCATTCTTGCAGAGTTCCAGGTGAAACCACTGTGCTGGCAGGCCACAGGAAGGGAGAGAAGGGGAGAGTTACCCAATTTGGCAAAACACTGCTTTCTCCTCCCCAGCCACACGCTCGCCAAGGACAAATACACCATTATGTATTTTTCCAGCCTGTGATCCTAATCCGCAGGACCTTAACTCAATGGAAGTTTCAGGCTCAATCAACTGCCATGTTCCAAGACTTACAGCTGGCTCTGTCAGATGCACCAACCGTGAAATCTTCCCACAATTAACACCTGTATTGGGCACCTCTTGTTTCCTTTAATTACCTATTTTGTGAAAACATTACAGAAACAAGCATCATACTCATCATTTTTTATGAGAAAAAAATTTACTTATATTTACAGCCCTCTAGTCTCTTCTAGTTTAAAACATTAAAGGGAACTACTTACTAAGCCAAAAGGAATAAATAATTCTACACAAAGAATTTAAGCCTAACAGGTTTTTTTTCTCACTCCACCCACAAGAGTTTGCCTCAAATACCTGTAGATTATTTCTTTATGGATAAAGTTTAAGTCACAACCCATGATCCAAATGGGGAAAAAAATCAGAGACTGGCTTTTCATTTATTGTATTGAAAGACCAGCAAGTACAAGGTTTTGGTTATCTCCAGTCATTATGGGAGTCTGGATTAATGGCTGGAGAACAGAAAAGTGCACATGACCCACCCCACAGTTGTATGCTGAAAAACCAAAAAGCACTTAGAGAAAAGCAAACCCGTTCTTTAATGGATGTGAATAGCAACATATAAATAAGAGGATGTAAAGCTGGTTTAAGCCAAAATATCAGAAATGAGTGTGCTATAAAAAAAGTGTTGAAGGGTTTTTTTAATCACATTAAGCCTATTCCCAGACATTTACATTTTTGTCCACTGTTACATTAATTAACATTTTTGTCCACCATGGCTGTAACATTGATTTCTGCAACATACTCGAAAGCAGGACAAGTGCTTACAGCCACCAGCAAGGCCCGTCTGCTCATCACCTTCTCAAGTGACTGTACCAATTGGATGAGCCCTCACTTTACCCACTTACACCAAAACTAACTCACCACCTTCTCTCTACTCTAGTAATTCATTACCACGTATTTTCCTCCTTCAAAACCACAATATTAAATCCTTGAAGTCTAGCAGCACCTGTAACTACAAAAAAGAGCAATGTCACTTGGAATCTGAAACATCACCTTGTACACCTGAATTTCCTACCTAAGCCCCTTGGTACAGGAGCCATTTCTTTTCCTTGCTCTGCACAGAAAAAAAGTAAAGCAAGGAATACTTAATATTCTTGAGATTACATACGTTCCTGCTAACACTGCAGAAAAGTAAGCCAAGGGCATCTTTACTTGTTTCAGTTCTATTAAAATGTGTGGCAAGGAAGAAAAGTCAACACACTGTTTGCCAAATAGAAAGGATCAGAATTGTTTGGGAAAGGAACTTTGCAGAAAGAACTTTGAAGGGAGAATTACAAAACAGGACAGGATTATGAAACAATGATAAATATACATTAGCTTTTCAGAACTCCCTGAATAACAAAAGCGTTCAAAACATGAGACAAACAGAAGGAACGTCAATTTAGATACCGAGTACGTGCAGGTTCAGAACTCAGAGGGGATCTCCAGTGGTGTTCCCTGATCAGTTCACTTATTTCTTCATTTTCATTTTTCTAAATGAGAATCCGCCTCCCCTGTACGATACCTGTAATTTGTACTTGGCAGCTGGATGGCTGCATATGCCTGTCTCATTAGCAAGAGCTCAATAGGATTAGAATAATTCCAACTGGATGTTAGTCTGTTAAGAGACATTTCTATGCTACAGTGAAACAGAAATTCATTGAGCCAAATCTCATTGACTTTTGATTTTACATAGTTAAAAATACAGATTACACAAATGGAAGATGTTTAATTCACTAGAGTCACTTCCACCTAAGGAAGACAGGATAGAAGAGAAGATGATCAGACACAGCCCCAAAATGTTTTTATCATCGGTTATACAGCATATTTCATACAAGAAAAAAAATGACCCTTGCTATTTCCCCTGAGGTCAGTGAACTTACACTGAAATTGGATTAATAAAACCAGTCCATTGGGACTATTAATTTTGGTAGAATTTCATCTGTAGATCACAAGCATTTTTCATCTGTTTCCCAGCATCCAACTCAGAACACCAGCACAGGGAAAGACTTCTACAGGAGTCCTGAAGCACCGTCATTCTGCAAGATGCCTAAAGCCTTAAACTGCTTGCTACAACAGTTCCCAAATACAGGAATATCTAGTTTCCAAAGGTAAACACACAAGAAAATGTATTCACATTGATCAAATATAATTGCCATCTCTGCCATTTCTGCATGAGGCCGTACCATTCTAGAGACCTGAACGAACTCTGCGGCCCCAGAAGAGTCGTCCTTCCTCAGCACCGCAGATGGAGGAACAAAGCATCTCGGACATGCTGGCATTACTGATACTCAAAAGTACATTTGATTCCACCCTCGCCTGTTGCTTTACAGAAGTTCAGACTGCAGCCACCAAAAGCTCATGAGTAATTCAAATCACTGGCAAGCAAGATTTCTGACTTATGGTTGCTTACCTGTAAATGCTCGACACAGTATTTGGAAGCAGTTGCAAAAACCCACTTGAGTCGTTAAAAGTTTTTTCTCTCTGCAGACCTGAGTCTCAGCATTTTCCTGAGCTGCAAAACGAAATGCTTCTCTCACTAAAACCCTAAGGAGCTTTGAGAAAGTCACACAATGACTCATTTTTATAATGCAGAAAATGCTACAGACGATAGCTACTCTTCACCGTAGTAAATATATACAGTGCTTTGAAAACACGATACATTAAGTAGGGATAAAAGAAACTTGTCTCTAAGAACCCATGTAATTAATGTCTTCCCAGCAACAACTCACACCAGCAGACTCCACACACTGTGTAACAAGTTATTCTCACACTACGGACTTAGTGTTGGCCACTGCTTTCTGTTTTGACAAATCAGTGTTTTTCGTAGACCCATCCAAGCTCTGCAGGTGCCCAAAACACAGAGCTACCACACAATCTCATCTCCTCTGTAAATTTACTCCTACAGTGAGATGCATTAATCTGGGGAGGAAGGGAAGGGGAAAAAAAAACACTACAAACTCTCCAGCATTCAAACAATGCAAGAAAAACAACAGGATAGAAAACAAGCCATAATTTCCTCACAAGCTAATAAATTTCTTTTACTGCTGTGAACTGACAGAACATGTTTATCAAGTTCTTCAATAGCAGAAGAAAACAAACACCGCTGTACTACATCGTGTGGCACACGGACAGCTACAGGAGTAGAGAAATGCTATACAGATGATCAGCCGCAGAACTGTGAAGCAATTCACTTCCCTTCTTATTTTTGAGCTTCAAATGCACTCCAGCCCCTAAACAGGACTTAAGACCACAGCTCCCAGCATCACAGAGAGCACACTACAGATTGATCTTTATTCTGCGTAACACTTGTTCTACTTTATCTCCCCTCTCTCTCTTTTTTTAAACACAAAGGCCAAAAACATGGATTTGAGTGAGACAAATACATGAATTCCCAAGCTCCAAACACCCACAGCCCAACCCCGTTTTGTCTTGCAGTATGCTGAATGCCCTTACGCCGCACGAGCTCTCGGTCTTCTGGACCTGAATTCAGAAGTGCGATCCACACCACTCCTGCTTCACCTAGTGCCCTGGCACCGCATTTCCTTCACTCCAGTGGTTTTTTCCACCAAATCCTGCATTTTGTTCTCCCCCTCACCCCCTGTTTTGCGCTGTGGCAAAGGGAAGTTAACCACCACCTTTAAGATTATGCATTTACAAGCACCAACCTCAAATGTACAGCTCCAGCAAGAATCAGATTGGAGACTCAACAAAAATTTGTTTACACTGACAAGTTTTTATTTCCCCACACAGCCTATATTATCAAGGGCTTTAGCCTGTTTTCCACGGCAGATGAGTAATTTCTTTTGCCAGCCTACTGTTAGCTTCCTACCTGCCCAGTAAAACACCAAGAGAATTAGATTAAGTGTCAATTTTAAGAGAAAAGTGTTAATGAATAATAAATGTTTCATTTCTGCAAATTTGCTTTTTCGATGCCTCCAGCCAGGTTGGGTGGATAACTGCCTGCCTATTTTACTCAGCCTAAGGCCAACCCTGCTAAGTATGATTACTGCTAAGCTAGGGACAATAGACAGTCTTAATTATCAATTTCTTGACTAGAGAATTTGTCTCACAGAAAGAACATGGTAGTAACAGTATATGAGCATTATGCTTCTGTGGATTTTATTAAACAAAAGGGAAAGAATAGATACTGCATGCAAAATGCAAATCTGTGGTTTAGAAACTTAATCTTAAGTTAATACCTGCAACACCTAGGCCATTCTTATAGGTGAGGAGTCCTCAAGTCCCCACTGCTGTAGGTGTTCAGCATCTGTGTGTCCCTGTAGACCTCCTCTTCTGCTCCACAATATCAGAGCAGAAATATGCAAAAATTTGTGATTAAAGGCAGAAGAGTATTACATGATGCACAGGTGCAGCTTGGAAATCCAGGAAGAATCTTCCATTACTTCGGGATCAGGTTTCTTTAAGCATGCATTCACTCAGTGTCACTTACTCAAATGAAAACACTCATTAAAGACAGTGGGAAACACCAACCAAAAAAAAAGGCCAGCCCATCAACTGCAAATATTTCTCATCTAATCAAGAAAATGAACATTTTAGTGCAGTGTAATTGAACAGAGCGCTGAATCACTGGGGGTACGAAACAAAGCTCCAATTTTAATAGCAATCCACAATAAACTTTGTGCCACCTGTTTTCACATTGCTCTGCACCGTATCATATGACTTGTTAAGCCCCCGAATTCCCAGCTCTAGTAATACAGACAGCTTGAGCTATCAACTGCACACAACAGCCCGGCTCAAAGCTTGTCTTGGAGAAAGCTTAAGAGTACATGTAGCAGTGCGGCCAACTTACGTGACTCGTGCTGCAACATTCTGCAGAAGGTTCTGAAGTCCACGCTGCAGCCTTGGGCAAAAGCCAAAGTTTAAGGGATACACTGTGATCCATCCCTTCCAAGGAAATCAGGTGAGGTTTTCATAGTGTGGATAACAGTTAAACAGCAATTCTTACTGTCCGTCTCTGAAATCTGCAGATAAGAAGTGCTGGGTACGTACTGTCAGCATTATCAAAACTCCCCTGAATACATTTAACAACACATCATATACACCTGCATCACTCTGGACAAGAAAATTAACAGGACAACACTAAGATTATCAACATTACCCTTCAGGAAGGAAAATCAGAGAATGGGGTTTTATTTATTTCTTCTCCATGGACCTAAAACACAAACCAGAGTACAACAAGCCTCTGAAAGGTACAGGGGGAAGAAAATAAATCAAAGTATGGCCTTAGCCTTGTTTTTGACCAACAAAGGACTTGTGTAGTTCAATGAAGAAACCAGTTGCTAGAAGCAACAAATAATCATTTAAGCAGAGCACTGTGAATGTCTAGAAAAAAGTCTCCTCTCCACAGGAAATTTCTGCAACGTGCCAAGGAGACTTCAGTATTAAAAAGGGGGGCAGGAAGCAGGGTAAAAAGAAAACCATTAGAATCTAGTCACTTTTCACAAGGCACCTCTTGCCGATGACCGTGGCCACGCAGCAATTACAGCCTCTGCTTCCCATTTCGGTTCAGAGCACTGTGATCATTCCCAGAGCACTAACACCTGAGGGCCAACCCCACAGCCACCCACCCAGAGACACAGCTCCGACACGCCGGCCGACAGCGCGAGCTCTTTGCGGCGGGAAATCTAATCGACGAGAAACAACAGGTGAAGAAAAGATAACAGGTCAGGATGCGAGGGAAAAGGAACAAAATCACCCAGAGGAGAGAGCATCTGCCCGCATCTCCGCTGTCCAGCAGAACTGACCATAACCAGTTACCCAGACACCGTCAGGTCACAAATTATCACCCAGAATGCTGCAGCGTGTCTGAAGTGCAAGTTGTTGGGAGGATCAAGTGTTGACTTCATGAAAGATGCATGTCATGCTCTAGAAGAACTGGTGTATGATAAAACACACTCATTTGTTAGCATCTTTCCCTCACCAAAAAGCTGTACAGGGAAACAGAACATGACACAATAGGTCTGATGCCGATAATTTCAAGGACTGAGCCTTGTAGTGAAAATGCCAAGCAACAAAGAAGATAAAACCCGCATTTTGAAAATGTTTATCAGAGGCACTTTGTTAGTATCCAAGCCCCTGAGTTAATCAGAATAAAAAGCATAAGTGAATAAACAAAAACTGGTCCTTTCTGAAAATGAGGGTTTGGTTGGTTGTTAGGGTTTGGGTTTTTTTCCCCACTTAAGCTTTATTCTCATGGGTAGAAAAAAATCCACTATGGGACTTTTGCCTGTCCAGAGCAGTTCGTCAGGTTTTCTTCCTCCCGACTGCTGTGCAACGGTCTGTGTGCCAGCCTGCGAGACCTTACCAGCAGCTTCATTTCAACAGAGCACAAGGAAAAGGCTTTGTGAAGCCCCCAGGGACAAGAACAACTGCACTTCAGCACTGCCTACACTGCTCTACGGATTTCCAGAGGTTCATTAAACTAAATGGACTTATTTGAATTTTATAATTGAAAACTGTTGTCTTAAAGACAAGTCCCAAATGGGGTGATCTACAGCTTCCAGCACTATTTAACCTCAAAGCATATAATCTGATAATACAGGTTTTGAAACCTCTGTAGAGCCATCTGTAAAAGTTGGTTCCTTACACAACAAAGCCAGCCAGAAGAAAAAAAAAAATCCAAAAAGGTAGTTAACAATCTTACTCAGTAGAAACATGCTGAATGCCTTCTCGTTATTTTCACAGATTAGTTGATTGTTCCTATGAAATTCTGGATTTGAAGAAATAAAGTGTTCAGGAGACAAACTACTGCCTTCATGGAGACAATTTAGTGCTGGATTGAAGGTAGTCAAAAATTACAGTTAATAGGCATGGAAAAATGGGATATTATATAAGATGACTATGAAATTATAAAGGATCTTTCATATTAAAAAAAAGACAGTGAAAACCTGAGGCCAGCATCCTCCATCCTCATCCAGGGGAATACAAGGTACCCAGCTGGCACGCAACTACATCTCCATTGTGCAAACAAAGACATAACTCACTCCTTCACTACAAGAAGCTGCAGAACCAACTCTTCAAAATGCTGTTAAACACACAAAGTAAACAGCACTCTAAAAAGTCTTCCTCCTCTACTTACATTCCATTAATCTTTCATGCCCCTTACACAGTTGGTTAGAGCATTTTCAACAAAAGTTGATGATCTCTTTCTCATTGAGGACTTGCAGATGTATGCACGTTAGCTGCAGTGGAAAGGCTGAGCAGCCTACAGCCATCTGAATAAACATCATCAGAGAATTCTTTATTTTGCTAAATTAACCAACCCTTAATCAAATTTCACCACACCTGTACAAACGATGCAGACGTAGCTAGCAATCAGCCCATTGCTGAGACAAAGACAGGCCTGCAGTCATTTCAGATGATGACTTCAAAAGAATTTACAACCCTTCACATCCCCAACACCAGTACATTAAGAAGACAACAACCCCTTACACAGGCAAAAACCCAATGATACCAGCTGCATACCATTTGCCATCTTAGATTAGGGGTGCAGACAGCAAACAGACCCAGGAGATACCAGTTACATTGCCACGCACAAGCCAAGCAACTCAGCTACCTCCATATGAGAGCCTGTCCAGGACGATTTTCACATACAGGAGACCACGGGTACCAATGCTCTACCTTGATTTTGTAATTAACTTTAGATACAAAAAGCTAAACACAGCTATTACATGAATAACCATATTCCCAAGAGAAAAGTGACATCATAAGGATCACTATTTTCAAATCTGCAAGCCTAGAGGATGGACAACCACAGAATCACAGAATGCTTTGGGTTGGAAGGGAACATAAGGACTATCCAATCCCTCCCCCTGCCATGTGCAGGGACACCTTCCATAGACCAGGTTGCTCCAAGCCTCATCCAGCCTGGCCTTGGACACTTCCAGGGATGGGGCATCCACAGCTTCTCTGGGCAACCTGTCCCAGTGCTCCCCAACCTCTCCAGGAAGAATTCCTTCCTGATATCTAATCTAAACCTCCCCACTTTCAATTTAAACCTGTTACCCCTTGTCCTGTCACTACAGGCCCTTGTAAAAAGCCCTCCCATCTTTCTTGTAGCCCCTTCAGGCACTGGAAGGGGCTCTAACATCTCCCTGGAGCCTTCTCTTCCGCAGGCTGAAGATCTCCAACTCCCCCGGCCTGTCCCCATAGCAGAGGGGCTCCAGCCTTCGGAGCATCTCCAGGGCCTCCTCTGGACTCACTCCAACTAGTCAATCCCCTCCTTATGTTGGGGGCCCCAGAGCTGGACACAGTACCGCAGGTCTCAAGAGCAGACTAGAGGCTACTCAGACCTGTCACCTGAATGATTAAATGATTAAGAGCATTGAAGGAGCCATTGGCTACTTTGTGCTATGAAGCCATCCTCGAAAACACCCCGCATCAGAACAGCAACCCTGCATGAACTAACCAGAAGCTTTGGAACACATTATTACCCTGAAGGTTTCCACAGGGCACTGGAATTAAGAGCTGTTGGAGGCAATGTCTTCAAAGGGGTTGAAGGTACAGAACCTGTAGCCATTTATTAACAAAACTATTTCTGCTTCCTAGTTTTGTAAGGGTAAGCTAAACTCCAGCTCTGCACAGTGCACTGCTAAAACCAAAAATTAAAGCTGAAAAATAAAGCACCTTGGGCTTTTAAGAAGGCAGGGACACACATATTGTCCTTTCCCACATGGTTGTGTAGGCACATATGCACCTCACCTACCGTTGCTATTAACTGTAACCAAGTATCTGTATCCAGCTAAAGCCCAACACCTGCCAAATACACACATATTTTATACAAGTGCCTCAAGATCATTTCAGGAAAATTTATAGTTTAAAGCCATACTCTGCCATATACAATTTATTCTCAGTGAATTTCTGAGCTACTTGTCTTGTAGAAGAATCGCTACCTCTCTAACACTGGAAAACACCATTAGCAATAAAAGTGGTTTGAGGAGACCATTACAGTACACGCAGATCAGAATAACTAGGCTTTATTTCTTGTAGCAGCTATTTCCCAAATGTAAGTACGAGGGCAACAGCTACACATCAGTCTTTCTGCTGCTACATCACAAACGGGGATAGCAGGTCTATTGCTTTAGACAGAAAGAGAAGACCAAATGCCAGGTCATTAGTAAGAATCCCTTTAACAAAGTTCACTGTAAACTTAAAACTAATGGCCAAAAAGCGTTAAAAAGAAAAAAGAATCCCACTTGTGAATCAAAAAATATGTTCAAGCTGGTTTTTTTTCCTGTAATTTCAACTTTCACAGACATGAAAGTAGGAAACTCACTACATCTTGTCCCACTTTAAGTTCCCCTTGACATCCATCATGCTTGCCTGCGTAAAAGCTTAGCACAAAGATTCCAGTAAGGTCCTATGGAGTCACTGCTAAAGTTTGTTTTCTCCCAGTTAAAACAGCTATTAAAGGCCAGTTTTAAAAAGCAGCAACCTTTAATTGGAAAGCAAAACGCCAAACAATAAAGAAAGGCACATTCACCAATTAAAAATCTGACAAGATCTCTCAAAAAAACACCATTTGCTAAATGCCAGGTTGCTTGTTTCAGACTACACAAGCTGCTTCAACCAGCTACCAACAAAACAAAAGGTTAAGAAAAATCAATATACATACAGGTGTTTGTCCTCTGAAAGATTAAAAAAAATATTCCCCAAGTTGTCCTCCAGCAAATGAGCAGAATTTTCCCCATCCTTTGTGATATTTTTTACAAAGATGTTGCCGAAGTCTGTATGATGAGCATTAGAGTTCTACAGCAAAAGCTCCTGGTGTCCAATAGCACCATTTTGGCCTTACAAAATACCTTTTGTTTAAGGTCCTTCAAGTTCCTTTCTCCTATGTGAAGCAATCAGCACATTTTTAGAGTGAGGCATGAGTGCAAGCACTGAGCTTTTGACTACCCAGAAGCCTGGGGACAGAAGCTGTAAAGCCCTGATACCCAATATCCTCCTCTAGAAGTCACAGTTCCCAGGAGCTGCATCTTGTAGCAAATAGTGGTCATTTCCTCTCTGCAATGTGAGGACAAGGGCAAAATGAAGATCCCCTCATATTCCCTGAAGGCACGGGGAAAAGGAAGGCGCCCTTGAGCGGCAAAGGTGGGGGTTTTAATAGCAGACGTAGCAAACATTCATTAAACTTCCCAACCGCTATTTCTAAAAGCTTTATTGTTATGAATACACCTACCCTCCGAAACCTCTTTCTCCTTTAGGAGAACCAAGAGGGTATGACTACACAACCTCCAAACTCAGCTCCCCGGTAGCTCCCAGCTCTTTTCAAACGGATCAGTCCTGTCCCAGGGCAGCGCTGCGCATCGTTCACCCCTGACAGCGTTCCTACGGGCAGGACAGACCAGCACCAGGCACCGCTCCATCCACCCAACGTGGGTTTTTAACACCCCAGGGGGGTTGGTGCCCTCGTGGCTCCTGTAACGCCGCGCAGGAAACACGACAGCGTGAGGCTGCAACACAATACCTGTGTGCTGCGGGACAGGTTTGATGATGGTAAATAATCTGAAGTGCTGTTCATAGCTATCCACATACAGGTTTTGGAACCAAGGGGTTAGGACAGGGATCCCACAAGGGTGGTTTGCTCTGAGGATATAGCCAGTCTGCTAAAGTTGGGGCTACAGGGCCCCAGACATCTGCACCACGTGGCTTGGGAGCCAGAAATCACCCCTTTGAGCCAGACCACCTTAGCAGGGTTATCGTCCCCCAACAGAGCAGAGTTCAGCTCGAACACCAGGATTTGATTTTCAGTTTTATACTCTAGCGACTGAGCAGCAAGTCCCCCCCTGCCTGGGAGACAACTTTCAAATCAGTCCATACTTGAGGCTGCCTTTATTGTCTACTCTTGGCAAACACTGGAAAACCAAGGTGGGTTCGGTCAGTACATGAATCCTCCTGCAGGAAACAACTCTCAGAACACGTGTTCCACAGCACAACAGGAAGAACTGACACATCACAGGAACAAAAAAAAGAGGTCAAAAGTGGGACGGACTTTCCTGTTGGGTTCATCTCAGTTTTCTGCATTCAGAGCTGCTGAAAAGCAACACTGTAGAGACAAGGGATGACCTGAAATTTCTAAACCGTACGAACGACTGATGAAACCTCCCCCACTACAGACACTTCTGCAAGGAACTTCCTTGAAGCAGCACCACCCTGATTACAGACCAGAGCCCCAGCTTCCACCAAACACCATTTCTCACTTGATGGCAGTGCTGCTATAATAGATGAGACTTTGTCCGGGATCTGGCCCCAAATACTCTCCCTGGAAGTGAAACACTTTCTCCTGGGAAATGAAAAAAATAAAAGAATCCCTCAATCTGGTATCAGAGGAAAGTAAATTCAGTCTATTGCAACAGAGAGTTACTGCACTTGAGAAAATATCAAAAATTATCCCTTCACTAATCAAATCATTTATATTTATAAAAGGCCTTTCAGCTTCATATTTCAAAGCATTTCACAGACAATCACACTAAGTAGATTTTGCAGACCTAAACGATTATTTCTTTTTGAAAGACCCAACTGTCTTTGCTGTAAACAAGTAAAATATCATAATACTTGAAAAAGCTACTCTGGTTTTGTTTGTTTACAGCAGAAGAATGTAGTCAGCTTTGCTACTTTTCATACTCTCTCCTTTTATGGGCCTTTCACACAGCAACAAGAGAGAAATAAATAGTCTCCTATACAAACAGGGAAATGCAAGTGTAAAACCACAAGGATCAGCAGAAGACTCCATACATAAATGTTTTGGAAATAAAGCTATCAGAAAATGAAAATTCTACTACATTTCAAACCAACAGCCTACTGTTAAGATGTTTAATATTTTTTCTGAAAGATACATTTAACACACCCAGGTATAAATGTGTTCCCAACAGTATTTTATGAGCATACAAAGCAGCAAAGTATTTCACCTGTTGCTTAGCAAATTCATCTCACCTGAGCTACTACACAAAAAAAACATACAGGAGGAAGTTGTTTAAATTCCTTTCCATGCCATTTTTTCTTGTACTTGGCTAACCCTAAGAAATGTGAACATTAACACAACGCTTTTTACCTTCTTTGCCACCACTGCTACTTTCAGGTCTTCCTGGTCTGGCTCAACATGACACTTCAAGCTCTGCAAAGAATCTCTACATCCAAACCAAGTCCTAATTAAATTCTGGAGGTTCAAGTTATCAGGCTGTTCTACTGAACAATTTTAATTTCACTAAGTCAATAACCTCAATGTTGTGTCTAAAAACTGGACCTAAACTAGCCGAGGTATCAATGCCTGGAAGCCAAAACCTCAGACAAACTCGATTTCTCATTTGGAGAGCACAGTAAGGTGAGCTCACTGCCACAGTAGGAGCAAAACAGCAAGTCCAGCTTTATTAAAAGAGAGACACAAAGAAGGCCCTTAAAATACTCTTAGAAATAATAAGAAACAAGCAAACTAAAAAGGAAGATTACTTCAGGAAATGCTGCAGCAATCAACGCACGTATATTATTCATTCTTCCAATCTTACAAATTATGCAAATTAAGGTTATCTAGCCACAAGTTACCACACCTGCCTCTACAACTTCTTCAAACCTGAGGCTGAAGCACTAAACACAGCGCGCTTTAAATCCACACTATTTATCCTAGTCCCAAATATGAGGTCTAAGTGCCCAGAAAGAAACTCAAGATCCAGGCGAGAAGCCTGATCTTCTCAGGTTTTCACACTTATTTACATATTTACTGTGCAAATAGTCCATGTGAACTCACAAACAATTGCCCCCATAAGTGTTTGTAGGCCTGGATATAAAATTTGCAGGAACACCACCTATTTTCATAGTCACATATTTGGATATTAACTTCCCATTCCTTTCTCTCTCAAGATCTATTACATATAAATTAAAGAGTCACAAAAATACACTACTACAGCTGCCATACCTCATGTTTGTATATGCTGGCATGGCCTCATAGTTTTCTCCACCTGCACAGACCCATACATGTAAGTCCAACCTAAAGAAGGCTAGTTTCATAACCGTTTTTCTCACAAAACTAATGAACCACATACACCTGAAATTGAAAAATCAGGCGCCACAGTGTGTTAAGCATCACCTTTAGTTCATTGTTTGGTGTGATATCTATTACCATACAATTCAGAAACCAAAGTCATGACCCCGGAAAGGCAAAGCAGTCCTGTGAACCCGCTACTTTTCTCAGTCACCATCTACCTCCAGTTTTGCAAGATCTGAAAGATCAGTTTTCAGAACAGAGAAAAAGAACAGAATTTTGTCTTACACATTATCCTACACAGAGGACTTCAAAATCAGATCATAACATGTCCCAGATACAGAACTATTGCTACAGTAACTTGTCCAAAGTAACAGAACGACTGTAGTTTCTGGCAAAGACATTGAAGTACGAACCAAAGTTGGAAAGTCCATTACAACTCACACTATCATAGCTGGATGACTGCTGGCTGCCCACACCCACTTCAGCGAGTGTGCACAAGGTCAGTATTTAAGAGCTTCAGTGTGGGAAATCAGCTGCCAACCTATTCAGCAGCACAGAAGAGAGATACCAGCAGTTGAAAAAGGCACAGAAGGAAACCAGTAGAGTGAATTTGTAGAATTTTTTCTTCTCAATTTAAGTCCTTGCTTGCCTCCAAGTATGTCACAGAATCATCCCCTAGCAGAGGGGGGGAGAGTGCAGGAATTAGGGCAGGCAAAAATCAATAATCTGAACATGACTAGATGCAACTGCTTTCTTTTCATCCCCTGCAAGACTGTTAGGCTCAGAATAAGTAACACTTCTCCTGCTCTCACAGCCTAAAGCAGGATGGACTTTGCACACAGGACTTCCTAGTCCGTATTTTACTCACTGCTGCCGTAAGCCTGGGGATGGGGAGTCATCTATGGGCTCTACAGCAAGAAGAGGAGGCTGCCTTGCCCCAACCTGTGTGGCATTAGCCTAGTGTTTACTGCAGGCCTTGCTCCTCTGACCCAGGATAGAGCCAAGTAAGGGGAACAGAAGGGGGTGAGCAGGACAGGGTGGGAGGACGGCGGGACACCCCTCAGGAAAACGCCTGCTCCAGCACTAAGGCCTCCCCACCGCTGTCAGGGCCCGAGCAGGACCCACAGTTCCAGAGGCCCGGCCTGGGAAGGGCCCCACAGCACAGCCGGGCCCGCACACGCCCCTGGGTCACCCCCAGGAACCCCCAGCGCCCTGGGGCGGG
>NW_010255982.1:0-12092 GCF_000690775.1 Eurypyga helias
CTACAGGTCCCTGTAAAAAGTTCCCTCCTCCCCTCCCCACCTCACAGCTTCCTTGTAGCCCCCCAGGAACTGGAAGGGGCTCTCAGGTCTCCCTGAATCTTCCCTTCTCCAGGCTGCACACCCCACACCTCCCAGCCAGAGGGTCTCCAGCCCTCGGAGCATCTCCGGGGCCTCCTCTGGACTCGCTCCAACAGCTCCATGTCCTTCTGCTGTTGGTGGCCCCACAGCTGGAGGCAGAAGTGCAGGGGGGTCTCCCCAAAGCAGAACAGAGGGGGAGAATCCCTGAATGAATATCAGCTGGATGAATCAACCAGTTATTATCAGCTGAGTGTATCAACCAGAGGTGGAGCTGTTTGTCCTCCCATTATTCAAGAATGTAAATGTCTTCCTGTGAACATATTATGCAGACCAGTAGAGAAATTAATGTTTCACGTGAGCCAACAGTTCATCACAATTGCTACAAATTTCTGAGTGTAATTTTCATTTCTACTGGAATGTAAGTGAATAGCTGTATCGCCCTGCTGAATCAATATACTATGTACTTTCAAATAAATGCAAGCAAGTAAATTTTATATGATTCATTAAACCATTTATGTGTGGAATATCTAAAAGAAACTGGAGAGAACTGAACTGCAATGCACTGTATTGCCTGTCCACTCCTTCCTGTCCTGAGTACCATCTCCGGGACATTTATATAGTATTTCTTGTCTTCTGCCCTGCGTGATCACTCAAGCTTCACACTCTATCATTCAGCTCAGCAGCTAAATTATCCATGGGAGACTATTCATTTTTGAAGTGCTCTACTACCTAAATCATCAGGACTAGGATTTTAAATTAATACAAATTTTTTCACAGGAAAATTTCTTCTCTTCTTGCATAACTGTGTTTGCAGGCCTAGCAGTTTCAGGTTTTCCTTGGTGTTAGCTACAAGTAGTATTTTTTAGTTATTCATTGACTATAGTTTCCTATTCTCAGCATCAGGTTGGGTTTGAATTTTCCTGGGTAGTTATCACATAAAGAGTATGAGTGTAAAAGTCGAAAACTCCAGTATCCACTATTCCCCAGACTTCGTTTATGAGTATTTAAGACTCAGTCTCATTTTTGTGACATTTCACTGGATTCTTTTCCACTGATCTTCTGGATATGTTGCAAGACCAAAGGCTAACCTCATAGAACATACTGAATATGCAGTTAGGAGACTATAAAATTTCAAAGTAGTACATCAATATATTCAGTATATATTCATATATGAGCTTTATTAAGTCCCCAACAGAGTTCATTAGACTTAAAAGAATACATTCGTCCCTATTCTGCTCTCCATGTTCTCACAAAGTACAAATAGTACATTTTTTTATCTTAGAATGGAGCTCCACACAACCACACACCCCCAAGCCCTCCCCCCAAGATTTCATTTAGTTTTCTGATTTTAGTGTTAAAAAGTCTCAGGCTATTTAGAATTATTATAAGATTTTTTAATTTTGTGGTAGAGTAAAGTGCCTTTATAATTTTGTTTTGACATTCAAAGAATATCACAATATCAAAATTTTAAAATCTGTTAGTTAGAATAGGTTAATCAGGATGTTACCATCTCTGAGTCTCATTTAAAAAAAAAATAAAAAGAACCTAATGAGAAAAAATTCATAGTAATGTCTAATTCTGTGTTTACTGAAATCTTTGAGAAGAAAAGATGTCCCTAGAAATACATTAAAATATTGTTTAATTCTACTGGGTCTCTGAAAGGATGTGAAAATACTTTAAATTAGCAAAAGGTATCATTATTTCTACAGAGGATAGTGTAAGAAGTCATCCTGGTCATCCATCCTCTTTTGGTTTTTTCTCCATCCAGCCTTTCTGCATCCACATTCTCCCATGTGGGAGAGTCAGCTACATGGTAGCTCTGTGTTCTTTGCCTACTGATATGGGTGGTAGAATTCCCTTTCTCTTCACTGGTGAAAGATGGGAGCCTTTACGTGTGGTCATGGTCTGACTACTGGAATAGTAAAAGATGGAATAGTAAAAGATGACATGGCATGAGTACTGGAATAGTAAAAGATACCAGAACATGGTGTGCTCACCCAGCACTCAATATATCAAAAAGGTGTTATAAAATGAATAGGGACCTTTTGAGCAACCTGGTCTAGTGGAAGGTGTCCCTGCCCATGGCAGGGGGTTGGAACTAGATGATCTTTAAGGTTCCTTCCAACCCAAGCCATTCTGTGATTCTATGACCTGGGAAGTACTGCAAAACTTGATAGACCTGGACCAGCTTCCTCAGAGGTGAGAAGAGCTCAGGGAAGCATGGTTTTATTTTTCTTATAATGATAGAGTAGGATCAGCACTTACGCACACTTCTGAAATGCTTGTAGCCATGCTGTAGCTCCATGGCAGTGATGGACACAGAGACAACTCCTGGCTTGATTCTCAGGCTAGTTTCTATGAATCCCTTAAAATTAGTTTCTAGAAAAGGATGGAGGAGATAAAGATGCCAGCTGGTTACACCGAATGGCATATGCTATTTCTGCTTATGCTGTCAGTTTGAGTGGGCTTGGGTCAGGCAGTCTGCACAAAAACAAAGGTTGTTCATGGTGAGCATGTGCATCCAGCATATGTGTCACTCCCACATTGCCTAGAGGACTGGCTGGACCAGGGACTGACTGACTTTTGACAAATGAGGGAAATAACAATTGCATGAAATATGAAGAAAAACCTGGGAAGATTAATTTACCTCACTAAAAAGAAGTGCAGTGGCATGGATTTCAGTAGACTAAGTTGAATGACAACTCACTAGTTTAAAATACAAACTTAGATAATTGCTTATGATCAGAAATGTAGAGGATAATACGAATTTAAAAGTTATCTACGTTTTGCATCCTGTAGGAGGTTTATGGTGTGTGGGAGACATTGGGATTAAGAGTCTGAAACCACGTCCTAGCTCACACTGAGGAAAAGAAAATATACGTCCGAGTCAGTTTGAAGTCCTCATCTTCAAGGAAAAGGTCATTGACACACTGGTGCTTGAAACATTAAGTGAGGAATAATCTGAGGATATTTTCTATCACATATCCTGGAAAGCCATTTGCCCCTGTGTACCGCGTGCTCGCTTATGCAGTTACTGTTTATCCTGCCTGCCTCTTCTGACAGTTTCTTAAAAATCCCTTACGGCAGTTCCAGGTGCCATTGGCTAAGGCTGAACTGAAGAGCCAGCCTACTTGAGCAAGACACGGGTGAATTCCCTGAATGTCTGCTAAATGTCCTCTTGGTACACAATCATGTGTGGATTCTTTTCTCTTTCCTTTAAAATCACCATTTCACAGCACAGTTCTGCTTTTCTTCCTGTTTTGGCCTCCACTTTTTTCACTGTACTGTAATTATTGTGGATATTGCTTTGTTTCTTTCCTTGACTGCTAATTTCCTCTTTTCACAGAGCAAGAGCAGAAGTCTGAAGTGAAATGGTAATCTGTGAAAATATTTTTTACTACAGCTGAAAGGCTTTCCTGCATTGTGTGTACTCGGGCTGTAGCCATCTCAGATACTAAATAATTGATTCTGGAGGTTACTGAAGGCATAGAAAACAGCTACTCAAATATAACATCTTCAAAAGAAATTCACAGAGGTCACCTCTAATTCTGCTATCACTACCTTAAACTCATCACCACATTAGTGCTATAGTTCTTTCTAACATAGCAAAGAAGAAGTAAAATAAGAAGAAAATATTCAGTGTCTCTAAAAAAAACCAAAGATAAATTTGGGTTCACAAAAAGAAAAACACAAATACACTAAAAATATATATGGGGTTTATTGACACTATTTTTAAATTTTGCCAAAGGTTTGAATTAGAAAACAATTAAGAACTTTTCCATTAATTAATCTCTCATTCCTTTCTGAAAATGAAAAAATATTATATTTAATGTCTTCAAATATTTTTGATTAAAAGTCTTCAAATTATATGAGATTTGTATCAAGCCATTTGCAAATCCTCTTTCAGAGTTAAAAGAAACCTTATTATGCTGTCATTTATTACATAAATGTTCAGATGGCTTTTTTGTGTGTTTTTAACAAAAGTCCTAAGTCTAAACATCAAAACAGTTCCATTCCCAAGAGTTACCCAAAGTCAGTATGACCTTAGGCTTTGTTTCTTAAAAAATTCTATTTCCAGTTCTTTAATTACAAAGAATTTTTAAAATCTACTCCTTACCTAATGGGGAATTGCACGTGTTTAAAGCATACAGTTATTATTCTCACTAATGTAGCTCAGGAGTGGTATGTACTTATACAGGGAAGCCGAGTATGATCATATTAATTCAATATATTTTTCACTTGATTATTCTTCTGTGTTTGTCATATAAATTGGAAGGAGGAAAATAATTTTCTCTGTTAGAGCATAAAACAAATTAGACATAATGGCACATAAAAAGCAAACCATAATCACCCTCTTGAAAAGTAATGCATTTTACAGGATATGTAGCCATTAAGGCAGTCACAACATTTTAAACCTACTCCAGTTCAACACACCCGCAAACTATTCACTTTCTGATAGCAGCATTTTATGAAGCTGGCACTGATAATCAAATAAATTGTGTGGTGGAAATCCTAAACCCATCTTGCATGGCAACGTGCCAGATTTTTCTTCCTTTGTCACTGAACAGTTTTTATTCACTCTATAGTCTTTTGATGGCATTTCCTTTAGGGACTGGGAGAGTTCTTACTTTTTGTTCTGAACACAGTATTAACAGATGAACTTAGGAATAGTCCATGGATGGGGTAGGCATTATCCTCTAGTTTACCAGCACCAGAGGGACTGTGTGGCAAAGCTGAGACTGATATAAGGTGCCATGGTTGAATGCCAGGGAAACCATTGCTTCATTCCATACTTCCAGAAATACCCATTCTACCGGACCAATCCAAAAAAACATATTGGAAAGCCTTTCCCTAACAACTTCATACAGTCGTCCAGCTTCTTTTTAGCTGCTTAAGGGAAAAACTCTTTTTTCCTTCCCCTGTTCCCCTGCCAGTACCAAAGGGCACACTTTCACACCATCTCTAGACATTTTGGGGTGGCTCTTCACCACCGCAGATGCCTCCTCATTCAACCGATGACATGCCGGGAGCACATACGATATTCCTGTTGCTGATCATACTGCAAAAGAAAAGATAAAGCTCTGCTTCTGGACAGACCACAGTGAGCTTTAGGCCCTGGAGCTCCCAAATTCATTTTCACTTTTTAAGCCTGTGTCCAGGTGATTTGCAAAATAAGCGATGTTAGTAAACTTGCCTCCAAGAGTGGAAACTGAGCACCACTGGAATTTTTTCCAGTTAAAGTCACAAGAGTCAGATTGCACTGCAAGTGACCAGATATGGAGTGTTAGGATCTTACATTTTAGGGACTCTAGGGAGGGAGCATGCTTACGGCTTCGGAGTCTGAAAATCTCTGGTTTTTTAAGGGCTTTAAGTACTCTATTAGTGTAATACGTATTTAGCTCTGGGAACTCACAACAATCCTAGTGACAGAGCGGATGATTCCTTCAAGAGAAGGTCCACCTAAAGTCAGGAAGGAGGAGAGACAAAGACCTGGATAAAAAGGTCGCTAAGCTGCAATGGTTTGTGTGTGTTACCATAAAGAAGGTATGCTTGAACTCACAAGAAAAAAATAAAATAGTCACCCTGGAGCACACATAATATATGATCTATGCACAGTAAAAGACAAGGAAATTTAAATTGAAAAAGAAATCCTTAGTCAAATACTCCATTCTCAGCACACTGGGAGGAGGGTACCAGCAAAGAAGGGCTCCAAAATCCATCTGATATTATGGTTAACAAGTATTTGTCATGTTACTTAGTTTAAAGGTGATCACCTGCATATAAAGACATGTGACAGAACCTCCGCTGGTGGTGCAGATGGATCAGACTCTCTATATGGGATTCTGATAATCTCCTTATCTGATGAGAGATACAGAGAAAACCCTTCAAGTCTGAATAAAAAGGAAATTTAGAAATATGAAGGTAAAGTGCTTTCTATCTTTCTCAATCTCAACTCAGTAAAACTTTATTTGATAAAGAAGTTTTTTTTCCCTCCCTCACAAAGGAGCAGAAACTGCTCTTTTCTTTTTTTTTTCTTTTTTTTTTTTTAATTCCTGATAAATTTACAGTAAAATGTCAAGGCAAAGCCAGCCTTTTCAAGGAGGTAAAATCCACAGCTCATCCTGAGGAAAAGATTAAAGATGACAATGTAAAACTCACTGACAACTTTGACTCAAGCCTCAGTAATGATTGACTGTGAAATTTTTCCTCTTCTGATGTTATTGTATCACCAAGGTGTAAGCTGAATATTTTTGAATAAAAGGCTTCACTTCTTTCTGTTACTGGTATGAACATTCATGGTTTAGAAATGTTTAAATGCAGCTGATGATGGGTGATGAGAGAATGAACTTTAAGACAAGTAACCTGTAGGCTACACATTGCCAGTGGTTTTATAGGGGTTTTTTAGAGTCTGCCAACCATTTTGAATAATTTACCATGAATATTGTTCATCCTGTTCACTCTTTCTTGCAGAGAGAGAGGAGACACACTCACAACAGGACTGTAACAGCAGGGCTACAACCAAGGGTCATCTCCCACAGGGAGTCCCTGAGGGACTGCGTGGGTGCCAGAGTCTGACGCCATTGAAACCAGTGGGAATTTGATCACAAAGATCAACGCAGTCACAATTTCAGCCCTCCAGATTTAAGTGTCTGTAGTAGAAAAATGGTTTGTGATCACAGCTATTGTTGAAAGAACGTGTCTTGAAGATGTTCCCTGAGCAATTTCTCATAATGAACACAACTAATAAACCTAGCAGGAAATATCTCACTGCAAAACAGAAAGAATACTTCTTCTGATATATTTTCTCATTAAGAATTATTTGTCCACTTTTGATAAATCAACACGTAGAATTTTCTGTAGTCATTTGGCCACAGATTTTTATTTTATTCCACTTCTCTATTTTGTACCTTGATCAGTCTAATACATGTCGTTCAAGGGTTGCCTTTGCCTGACTGTTTTAATCAACCATTACAGGCAGCATCCAGAACACTGCTTACCCTTCTGCAAAGACAGCTCAGCTATAGCTCAGTCCCCAGACTGCAATTAAATACCAACATAGGACAATGGGCTGTTTTACCATATGTTTTCTGCCTAATTCTTTGCTGTATTTTCTACTCTCTCTTGCTTCTGCTTTTTCTTTCCAACAAAGGAGACATCCATGGCATGGAGTCCTGCTCCTGAGCCCCAGCACTCCTCGCCTGCACCCTGGGACCATGCACATTGTCTTTGGTTTCCTGGCACAACAGCAAAACACTGTGATTTCTTCTTTGTTTTTAAAAGTGACGTGTTTGAAGTGGTTTTTCAGTTGGAGATGTATTAACTTTGAAATCCTCATACAGTTTGAAATACCAAGTTTTCTTTATAGCTGTACATGTTTTCTTTGCAGTCAGCTTAGTTCCTTTAGAATAAGCATTGCAAAGGCATCGTTAACTTGCGTTCCCTGAAAAAATAATCTTCAATAGATTAGGATAGAAATCTCCCCAGACTCCCTGTATGGACAGTAGAGACAGACAGTCACCTGCAGACTACACTTCAATATCGACCTTAAGATCTGACAGGTCTTGGCTAGAAAAGAATTGTGAGACTGCTCTCCCAAACTGGGTGCCAAAATTGAAGATAGGCAATGCTGGGCAGCAGTGAAATGAGATTTTAAATATTGTGCTTGCAACGCAGGAAGAAAGGTTAAAAAAATCTACTCAACTGACAACTGGTAATGTCAGATACAGGAAAGCAAGTTTAGTTTTCAGAATAGACCTGGTGCAAGACAAAGGAACACTAAAACCCAACAATTTCTGCATCATAAGAATACTAAATATTTGTAAAAAACCAGTTGTTCCAAGTCAGGCCTAGACAGCCTAGGAAAGCCAACCCTCTACACTTTTGAGCTGCCTTTCATCACAGTCTGTTGATATTACCAGCCTGAGCCCCAGCCCAGCGCCCAGCATTTCAAAAAGGACGAAGGGGGTGAGTGTACGACCAAATCTCTCTTGACCTGCACACTGCTCAGGCTTCATGCTCTTTATGCCAGCCGCAGAAATACAGGCAACACTTGATCCATTACAAACCACCAGGGTAAATTCACATTTTAATGGATATCTAAAGGCAACATGTGACTGTATTAACACTTTGTGTAGCCTGCATACCGGTGTTTTTCATTCTGCACCTGGAGCACTAAAATCTGTGTGACCAAATCACAGCCTAACAGCGTAATGTGTGCCAGCATATCCGTTGGCACACACCAACAGAGCAGTACACAGATACCACTTCCATTTGCAGGCAAACATCAGAAAAATAGCCAACTCCTTGCCTCTGAGCCTGAAAAGCATCTTGAACACAGTGTCTAATATTACCCTTGTTACCCTGAATGGCACACGGGAAAGGAAACCACAGCTTTGTAGGAAGGGATGAGCAAAGGTATGGTCCCAGAGCACCCACGTGCAGAGTGGGTGTACGTGTCTACACATGCCTTGAGAGCAGGGCACAGGAAAAGGCATGCCGTAGGTATATTTCCGAGCAGAAAATGGCACTGGATGCCACAGCAAGGCAGATCAGAAGTCCAAGTTTCACTAAAAGAGAAATAAAACTGAGTAAAAAGGGACCTTTACTACTGCCATCAGTGAAGTTGTATTTCATGTAGCATTTTGTCACATCTCTTACAGCAAGAAGCGTGTGCTCACAGTTACAGCTGCCTTCCCAGCATCCCTGCCCGTAATTTCCCTCTCTGCCTTTTGTAAATACAGGTAAACAAGGGACATACTGGGGGGCTCTCACATAGAAATGCCTGGAGCACGAATTTCTAGAACATTTATGTTGTGTGTAAAAGGCAGCTCAAATATTCCCCCAAACTAAACTCGCTTTAGAGATATCTCATCCCTTCAACAGCCAGAATAAAAGGAGACAGGTAGGAAAACATAACACCAGTTTCAGAAGGCCAAAGGCAGTTTTTGCGTTGTGTCCCTCCGGATATGCAGCTGCCCATACCTGCATGCAGTCTGGTCCCGTACAGATTAACCTTCAGCCAAATTGCTTCTGTATTTCTGATATGAGTCTGCTGTTAGAAAAGCGCCAGCAATCACACCAGTGCTGTTGGACAATGTTCACCTAGCGCTGAAAACAGCCAGACTCCCATTCTGCACACGTATTGCTAGATTAGATGGAAAGATACACAGGGGATATGATATACCGAGATCTGACTTCTCCGTTTTGTCTTGCAGCTGGAGCAAGAACACTGATAAAACTTTACGTTGTAATAGAAAAATAAATAGGGTCACTGTCATTTAAAGTAATAGAGGTTTATTTTATTTGGGTTTTTTAAATCACCCTTAGGATAACCTGATAAACTAACTACTTCTACAAAGTTATTTGCTAAGACATAAGCACCTGGAAATGTCAGGGTATTCTTTAGCCGAATAATACACAGGACTGTAAAAACGTGGTGTAACCTCTAGAAAAAAAAAATGCTGGGAGTTGTTTTGTATTTTTCTATTTGATAATCCTCCAAAATAATTTTGAGCTAAAATATTTTTAATATATATAACTATCAATGTACGGACCAAAGAATAAGAATGGTCTTGTTCTAGTTTTCAAATACATTTCTTTGTGAGTTATAGTAAGATGCATATTTTATTGGGTTTCTGATATTATTTTGACGTAACTTCAACAAAGTCTCTTCACAGCTGTCAGTTTACTTGTTTATCATTTTATCACTTTGATTTCTGGAGATGAGACAAAGCTGAAGACAGAAAATTATGGGCTTAGGGTTTTTTTTAATTAACCTTACATGGTACTTTGAGGCAGTCCAAAATCACATAAGCAGACCGAAACAACATCTTACTTTCCTGAATTATGAAGTTTCAGATTCTTTTTCTGAATTTGGCTCTTATTTCCCTTGGGGCAAATGGTGCCTATCCTTTCCTGAAGTAGGGGGGAAAAAGGGGGGATCTAGAGTAGGAATCCAACCTTTGCAGGTTGTAATTTCCCACTGAAATCATTAACCTGGCTCTGGGCCTCTTCTCTACAGCTTCTGTCTTCCTGAGTAGTTTGACTTTAAGAAACTGTCCATTTGAGGAAAGGTGTTTTACATTCCACGTGTAACGCCTGGATGTATCCTAAGAAAGGGAAGATTAAGGCACTCTTAGTGTTGTCCTTTAACTCCCCAGTTCCTTCAAAACCAGAAATATGTCTACATTTTTATTCTCTTGCCATATTTTCTTCGCTTTAGATATATACTTCATGGCTGATTTCTGAATCACTTCTTCTAATGTTCTCACACAAACTTAAAGCTGGATAATTTAGGAGGTTTCAGGATGGGGGGTTTGGTGCTTTTTTTGTTGTTTGCCTGTGCTGCTGCAAACTACATTGAATTGAGGTAAAAATCAAATGTTCCTCTACAGAGGTCTAATTAAGCTCATTCTAAAATCTACATAATATGGCAGCTACTGCTCCCGTATGGAGAAATGATACTCCCCAGTTTTGTCACCCTATTATAGTAACTGTGTAATAATAGCTTCCTTACGTACCATAAGTGTAAAAGAGTTTGCACATCAGCTAAATCTTTTTATGACAATGACATAATGTGGGTAGCATGTTGCTCCATCTGTTCAAGACATAAATGTACATGCACCGAGTATATTCATATTTATTCATGTCTCTACAACAACCTCTTTCAATTAAGCGCAATACTCAAAGGAACAACAAAATGCAAAGGTAATAGATACTGGAACAACATTCACAGTGTAAAGGTAATAGACACTTTACATGATACCTGCATTCAGGATTACAAAGGAGATTTTCAAGTCTCAAAATTTTCTTTTAAGATCTAAGGAGTACCACAGCTTTCGACTTGGGTGCTTGTACTTCAAGCTCAGCACCACACAGCCGCTCACTCACTCCTCCCAGCGGGATGCAGAGAAGAAAATACAAGGAAAAGTACTTGGCCTGAGGTGAGGGCAGGGAAGGATCACTCACTCCTTATGCTTACAGGAAAAACAGACTCACGGGGGAAAAAAACCCCAGCATTTAATCAGTTTCCAATCAAATCAGAGTAATATGATGAGAATAAAAACAAAACAGATCTTAAAAATACTTCCTGCCACCCCTGCCTTCTTCCTGAGCAATCTCCTCCCATCCAGTGGCACAAGGAGCGATGGGAGTTATGATCAGCCCGTCAAATGTTGTCTCTGTAGCTCCTTCCTCCTCAGGGGTGGAACATCATGCTCTGCCTCTCTTCTAGTATGGGGTCCCTCCCCTTGTTTTCCACAGTTTCTGATTCACTGGTGATGCTAGTGGTGACTTCTGCCTGAACGTCTTTATTTGTCTGGGGACTTTTTTACCGTCTCCTGTTGTCATTATTTTGTAAGTTAAATGAGTGAACTACATTATCCTGTGGTGGTCTTAAGCTTCTTCCAGATTTTCTTAACCCCTGCAGCTCTCATACTTCATGTCCTTTTGGGCAGAGTTTCACTGATGCTCACTACTACCAGCAAGATTTCACTTCCTCTCCCCATCTGCTCTTAGCTGAGCAGTCTGCCTGCTCTTTGCCAACATTTTTGGTGTTCATCACACCTTTCACTGAGTCATTTCAGCTCACTGACATGGCAGGGAACACCTAACCACCAGATTTCATTGGCCATTCATGCATACTAGTGAGCAGGCTCAGAAAGGGACGCACAGGTTCCAGCATGTGAGCTATGATGTCAGCTCCAGCCATCGTGTACAGGTCCAACTTTAAAAAGACAGCTTAGGTGAGTGCTGGCCATGATTATCTGTGGTTTCTTGCTTTCTGCCACCAGCTGCACATTGTTTGTTTTCACTCACCGCTTGTTTTAATATAGATGTTTTGGTTTACTTGCTTTCACTGCCCTGCTGAGTCTGTTACGAGGTCTTTAGCAATCGCTGCTGTTCAACATCGACAAGGCTGTCAGGAAACATGAACTGATTGAAGTGAGATGGAGGCTGACAGCAGTAGAGGTTGGCAGTGCTCGCTGAGCCCCGGCAAACATTTCTCACCTCCT
>NW_010255982.1:12144-12420 GCF_000690775.1 Eurypyga helias
GTCAATCATTTGGCATCCTGTTGTGATACGTTCAAGTAAACCGCTGGCAATAAAATGGAAGGAGAAAGATGACCAGTGGATGAAAATTTAGAGTAGACAGGAAATGCTTAATTTGACCCTAATGATGAAAGATTGCCAGACTACACTTGGGGAAATAAGTCACTCTTTATCCTGAAAACCAGCATTCCACAGATATATTGTATTTGTTGTCTTGTACAATAGACAACTGTTCATGCAACAAAATGGTTCACTTTGTGTGCTGGCAGCCCAGAAAGC
>NW_010255982.1:12446-15090 GCF_000690775.1 Eurypyga helias
GAGGGATGGGATTCTCCCCCTCTGCTCTGTTCTTGTGAGACCCCACCTGGAGTGCTGCATCCAGCTCTGGGGCCCCCAATATCAGAAGGATATAGACCAGTTGGAGTGAGTCCAGAGGAGGCCACGAAGATGATCAGAGGGCTGGAGCACCTCTGCTATGATGAAAGGCTGAGAGAGTTGGGCTTGTTCAGCCTGGAGAAGTCTCCAGGAAGACCATATTGCAGTCTTCCAGTACCTGAAGGGGCTACAAGGAAGCTGGGGGGAACTGTTTACAAGTCACATTGTAAACCCTGCAGAGCAGGGGTTGATACTGGGACGCGTTGCCCAGAGAAGCTGTGGATGCCCCATCCCTGGAAGAGTGCAAGGCGAGACTGAATGAGTCTTGGAGCAACCTGGTCTAGAGGAAGGTGTCCCTGCCCATGGCAGGGGGGTTGGAACTAGATGATCTTTAAGGTCCCTTCCAACCCAAACCATTCTATGATTCCATGATTCTATGACATATGGATGAGGTGTTTATCCAAATGTTTTAGTGGTGGTATTAGTAATTTTAGGTTAGTGGTTAGACTTGGTGATCTTAAAGGTCATTTCCAACCTAAAAGATTATATGATTCTCTTTCTCAAGAGTAAGATACAACTAGTGGGACTTTCATCTACCATTTCTAGGTATAGAAACATAAGCTGTTCACGTTTCATGGAATATGACCAGTTTATTCCAGGCACATTCTTGTTGACACAAGGATGGCTATTCAAAACGTACTCTGAGTTACAGATAACACCATGCACTCATCCTGAGGTCAGCTTCCTATCTGCACTCTCACCATGGAACCGCACCAAAGAGAGCATGCATAGCAGAAGCTACTCAAGGCTTTGGTTTCACCGGCATCAAAGTTGGATCAGCACCACCGTGGCTTTTCCAGCAATACAAATTTAACCCAGGTCAGGCACAAATACAAAACTGTTTTTCTGACAAATTACCCAGGAGTTGGAATATAGAGTTTGTACTGTCGGCAGGAGAATGGATGAGAGCTGATCCAGCAGAAAGCCTGCAGGAATACAGCAAACTAGATTTTTGTTGCTCTTGTAGTTTTGGGGGGTTTTCTTGGGTGCTGGGACTTTGTCCTTTGCTTCAGAGGGTATAAGGAGGTTGAAGCAAAGACAAAGAAGGGGAAAAATTCTGTATCAGTTTGTGCTGTAACAGTCTTTTGTATTCTTCATTTCATGTTGTTTTGGCATCCTAAAATTGGATTTGCTGAAAGATCAACCCACAACTTCAAAGAATGAATAACACCTAGTGGAAAATGGATTGTGTCTTTTGGATATTAAATAATGCCCGCTAGACCACTCCACAGACTGTCATGCAGAGGGAACAACATTGTAAGCATCTGTAAAGCTGCCTCACTCTGTATCACCAGAATAGGCATCGGCTGTATATAGGCTTAGATTTTAAAATGTCTTGTGCTGTTGCTGCAGCCCATGGCCTGATTCTTCATCCTGTGAGTGGCAAAGTTGCATCCACTCCAGGTAAAAACAATTCCAATTTCCCAATTCTTTGTAAAAAAGAGAAGCAGCTTCTCTTAGCAATGTGATTTTTTGCGATTACGCACGGATAGAGCTTACTACTTTGCTCCTACATCACACTGTAAATGTTGTAAACACTAAGAGAAAAAAACACAACAGAGGCACCAGTTTGCAGTGTCACAATCCTCTTCCATAAATGCCACATCCCAAAGATAAAGTTGCTCAGCAGAATATCCCAGCGAAAGCCCACACAATTATTAGTCACTTTGTGTTGGATAATGAACTTTGTTTGCCAGATGCCATTGGCCAATAGCAACAAACATAAATCTAAAGCAATTTCAAAATGGTTGATGCACTAAGAGCAGGTGCAAACACTCTGCCCTTCACTGTCAGCAAGGCCAGAAAGTACGAAACCAAGCATAGATTTTCAGTGTGTAAGAGGTTATTGTTAAAAAAATCCTCTTAAATTCAGTGTGATTCAGACAAGTCGAAGTGCTTGGAAATATGTTTTAAATTCATGTCTCAAAGAGAGGGTTGTATAGTCTCTAAACCAAAAGCTGGGTCACTCTGTTGAGAGGCAAAAAAAAAAAAAAAAAAAAAAAAACAAATAAAGGCAGAAAAAGCAGTAGCAGATAACAGAGAAAACTAGGATGTCAATGCGGAAAGCGATAAAGATGAAAGAAAATTCTGTGAAGCTCAACCTATAATATATGCTTTAGAAAATTCTGTTGGGGATAAGCCGTCATATCCAGGGTCACCACAAAAAAGTATTGCTTTTCATTTAGATTTTAGCTTTGTACCTTAATTAAGGCCTTGATTGGTAAAAATTTCCATTTCCTGCTACAATAGCTTAATACAACTTTAATAGACTATCACAGTAATTCTGAAGCACAGCCACAGAATGAAAACAACTCTGTTTTTGCTTTAACTGCCAACCCTGCAGCCAATAAGAATTTGTGTGGCAACCTTGAGCATTCAGGTGAAAAAAACCTACAATTTATCACCTAGACAGTCTTCCCCACGTGTGCATTTGAAGGTAGACTAAATACCATCAAAATAGGGTAAGAAGGGCCACTGATGTCATCTACCTGCACTTGTACGAAGCCTTCAACACCATCCTGCATGA
>NW_010255983.1:0-65716 GCF_000690775.1 Eurypyga helias
CCCCCCTTTTCAATAGACTTCTTTGATTACTGCCAGATACAGGCATTAGGCTGTTCTAAACCTCTGCATTTCCTGGCTTGATTGGGTGCATGGCTGTTCCCCGAAGAAAACCATTTGAAAAAGCTGCAGTATTTTTGTGAACTTCAAAAATGTCAGTAAACCTTGATCATTTCACCTTTCCAGGAGTAGAGTTAGAGGGCGTAAAATGTCTTATGAATTTATACAAAAGTTATCCTCACAACCTATAAACAATACCTTAATCAACGTGTGTGTGTGTGTAGGTGCATGTAACTGCTCAAGGGCATGATCCAAACCTTGGTGAAGTCAATGGAAGCCTTTCAGCTGAATCCAGTGGACTTTGATCAGCATCACATGTACCAGATTTACTGGCTAAATAGCTGGAGTTGAAAAGTCATCCCTAATGTCTGCAGGTACTGTATTATTTAATAGGGAGCTATGCAGTGGCAATTAATTAACTACTGCAAACTATGTGAATATATAAAACAAAAGACTTTATTCTTTGAGATGTATTTTTGAGTGCAATTTTAAGATTCAAAAAGTGCAAAGTTATTTATAGAAAAAATTAAGAACAACCTTCAAATTTCCACTCTTAGTCCTCTATTGGTTTCTGCTATTAAAACTTACAGTTTCCCTCAGTCTCCATGAGTAGAGCTAGGGTGATTGTCTCTTCACTTGGAGACACTTGTCCCACACAAGCTGGAGGATCCTGGCCCTGCTGCACCTGTTTGATGAACAAACACAGGATTTCACTTTTTAGGGCTGTAAATTAGTCACATTCCTGGTGATTTTAAGTTCATAACTTAATACATCCTTCCTTTCTGTAGTCATAAAAATTGTATAGAACTGTTTTTCAAAGCCAGAGGTTGTTTTTTTTTTCAAATTCAAAATGCTGCAGCTGTTTAAAAATTAAGTCATCAGTCTGGATTTAGATGTTTCTAAGCCAACTCAAACATGACATTATAATAAACCTTTGACCTGTTATCAGTTTTCAGGGAATGATAATAAAATTAACAGAGTATCATCATTCTATATTCCCAGCTCTCCAAAGGAACATCACAAAGATGACACTATGGTTTAGGATTTATTCCCACAGAATATTTAAAAAACCAAGTAAAATAATCTCAAGCCTTGTAAATAATCCATTAGGTTCTCATAGAGGTTAAGAAAGTTTGGATATAAATGAATCATCCAAATCTCCCAAAAGCTAGCAAATATTCCTTTTTTTGGGGGGGTTGTTGTTTATATCCAAGTAAATTGTTTCAGATAAATGTGTTGTTTCCAGTTTGACTTTGAACAAAAAATAAAAATAAAGAGAGACATTTGGTTGTGCTTCCTGTAAAGTGTCAGGCTTAACTTCTGCAAGTTCAGAAAGAGATGAACCCTTGGCATAAATAAATTAACAGATACTGTGACTCGTAGATTATTCAGTGAACAAAGTACAGTAGTTTTTTAAAAGCAATCCTGTTCTTTTTCAACTGCATCTTTTCATTCTCCTTGCACATAAAGGTAAGGACTGCTGAGCCTATTTTCTTCTATGAGACAAGATCACTGGTGTGACAAAATGTTAAAACACACTTGTTTTAAGTACACATAAAAGATTTGTCACTGAGCCTGAATGGACAATAATAACTCTGTTGTCACTACCTTAGGTTCATTTTTCTCTTATGGAAATGAAACAAAATTCTATCTAAAGAGAAATCTGTTCCTGAGAATTTAATTTCCATTAGAATTTCACAGAGGCAGCAGCTCATAACTACCTTGGGTTAAGTGGTTTGAGATCCTAGGTAGAACTATAAACTTTCAGATCTGTAGAAGTATATTATTATCATATCAGTCACCCAATCTTGTATAAAAACCTGAAAATAAACACCAATGCCAATTAGGGGATGGAGGAAAGAGCAAAGCACTGTGCCTGTTCTTTCAGTGAGAAATAAAGTATGTGATTATTGTCCTACAAACTATGGTTCAGAGACAGTGGAGGACATTTCGTTCTTGGTGGAAAAGAATGTAACATGACAGCTACTATATTTAGTTCTGTTTAAGAACGTTAATTGAAATTTAAACTAGCAATAGGAACCCTAGGCTTTAACAGACCAAGACAAATATAAGATGTAGTGTCAAAGTATAAAGGCTAGACTTAGCATAACATGCAAGAAGGGAAAGTGACAATGTATAATTATTATTCCCCAAAGGAAAAGAAGAAAATACATTGTTCAATCTGTATTTCTGTAATGAACACTAAGAACATGACTGAAGAATTAAAAATCTACAGTATCTGCTATTGAAGCAGATAATGTTTTACAGTGCGTTCATCTCTAGCTTCATAGTGCAAAAATCAGAACAGGGCACAGTTATCTAGAAATCCTGTTATTACTGGTTCTACAACCACTGTTTTGACATGTGTAGTTCATTAAACAACTGAAGTTAGATCCAAAATAAAACTTGGATACCAAGAAAGTAGGTACCTGACCATAAATCAGAATAAAAGAAAATCCTTCCAGACAGACACATCAGCAACATGCAGGAGAAGAGGGACATCAGGTGAGGAGAGAACCAGACCAGCAGCCCACAGAGAGGAATGTAGGTGAGAACAGCTGACAGAGATTAGCTGCTGAACACATGGTAAATCATTACTTCTGCCTCCTCTTCAGTTATTTAAAATGTGGGTATCCAGCATTCTTTCCTGATGACTTGCTTTCTACGATTGTTTAGGTCCATTATTTTAATTTTAAAGGACTGTTAGAAGAACAAAGGATGGTGGTAATGTTTGCAACATATGTAGTAGTCAAATTATTAGAGTGATCATGAGAAGTGTCCTATTTCAGTACCCTGCACAGCCTGAGACTCTTTTGGTTAGGATAGAGTTAATTTTCTTCATAATGGTTAGTATGGGGCTATGTTTTGAATTTGTGTTGTAAACAATGTTGAGAATACAAAGATATTTTAGTTATTGCTGAGTGGTGCTTACACAGGTTCAAAGGCTTTCCTGCTACTCATAGTGCCCCCTCAGCAAGTAGGCTAGGGGTGCACAAGAATTTGGAATGAGACACAGCTGGGACAGCTGATCCCAACTGACCAAAGGGATATTCCATACTCTATGATGTCATGCTCAGCAATGAAACTAGGGGGGAAGTTAGCAGAAGGGCTGCTGCTTGGGAACTCTCTGGGCACTGATCTGTTGGTGGTGAGCAATTGTTTTCATTTGCATCACTTGTCTTTCTTGGGTTTTATTTCTCTGTTACTTTCATTACTCTTTATTATTATTGTTACTATTTTATCCCAATTATTAAGCTGTTTTTATCTGAACCCGTGAGTTTTTCCACTTTCACCCTTCCAATGCTCTTCTCTTGTCCCACTGGTGGGGACTGAGCAAACAGCTGTGTTGTTCTTAGTTGCTAGCTGGGGTTAAACCATGATACTTGCATATGTAGTCTCTCCTATTTTCAGGTCTTAACTTTAACTGTATTTTAGTGGGTTTTTTTAACAGTCCTTCCTCTTGTTTAACTTGGCCAGTCATTAGAAAGGACTGCAAAATGAACTGGAAAAGAAAGCTAGAAGAAAATAAGGTACAAGTCTGTAGACCAGTGATGAATAGCATGTGTCCAGAAAGCAGTAGTCTGGATTTCAGTTTTTTATGTGCTAAAATATAAATTGTGGGTTGTAATTTCTTAGCTGGTATTTAATTTAGCATTTAGATTTTGTAGAGTCTTTGTACCATGTGTTTGTCAGTGGTGACAAGATCAGGACTGGAAGGTGTGTTTCTGAGTGAATATAAAGTAATCTCTTAGTTGCAGAAATTTAAGACTAGTGTTAAATTCTATTTATACCAGGTTGAGCTCAAGAGAACCTGAAAAATTTTTGAAACTAACCATAGTCTTCCACAAAATGCTGAAAATCAGATCTCTGTATTTTTGAGCAGTGGTTTATCACATAACAATTTAACATAAACAACATTTTAATGAACTGCTCTAATTCACATTAAAAGACTTTATGGCTATTTCTCATTAAATCCAATGAGAGTTTATACATATATAAATATCATATAACTGAAGCAATGCAATGCCTAGTATTTTAAACAAGAGGCAAAAACCTTACTTTAAATGTACTTATCTCAAAAACAGCTGACCAAGATGTTTTAATGCTGAGCTTTCCCAAGGAGACAGACTCAAGTCAAGTGACATTTGAAGTGAAGTTTAGGTTACAGTGGGATTTGTCCACTGAGGTAAAATACTCAACAAAACCACCATATAGATTACCAGTTTCTGAACTTGATTGGCATTTTCAGCTGAAGAGAAATTTAAGGTTACTGATATTACATTGAATTACCAAAGTGGGATGTTCATAAAACATGTATATGACTGTTTTTAATATTTACACCACAATTTTGGTGTTGCCTTATAACTTCTGTATTATCAGAGTTTACAGTGTTGCCCAAAGATTTCATAGTGTAAAGCAATCACGATAAATGGTAAGTTTCTTGTTAAAGATTAAAATAAAAGTTTTCTTTGTTACAGACAAACAAAGGTGAAAAGGGTGAAGATATTGTTTAGTTCTACAGATTTTATCAGATTATTTTATACTAGTGGTTTTGTTACATAGTAATATTTAGGCTAGGGAATAAAACCATGAATGAAACCTACTCTATTTTGTCATGCAGTTTCCTGTTTCTGAAATACAAATCCCTCTTTTTTCCTTAAAATTTAACTGTACCTCATATTCCCCTGTTTCTGAAAAGAAAGAACGAACAACACACTTGTTGCTCTGTGCTAGTGGTTTTTTTCTTTTTTAACTTATGATGATGGATGTTATCATAAAATTCAGGTGTCAGGTTAGCTATCTGACTTTTCATGTGTCTATAACAATATATGCCCACATAGCTGCATCAAATATTCAAAAGTGCATAAAGACAAATATGATTAAAATGGTAACAGTATTATATAGTAAATATACACTATTTTTGTTGTATGTATACATATCTGCTATTTCAGAAGTCATATTATTTAAAAACACATTGAATTACATAATGCTGTAGTAGAATTTTGTGGATTAGTGTATTTAAAAACATTATAACTGGAACTAGTTGAAAGCGCTCATAATAATTGGAATCGCTGACAAGCTAGTTTCTGCTGTTTTGCAGTGATTGTTATTTGTATTATGTTAGCATTGGAAGACTTTAACTAGGAGTGGGCCTTATTATGTTCGTCAGTATTCATACAAATAATGAGACAGTCCTTACTCTGAGAGGCACACAGTAAACACATGAGTAAGAAGGAAAAGAGGTAACAGAGGTAGGAAATTATTTGACTAAGGGGATTGAAAACAAGAAGGGGAAAAATTCCAAGGTTAATATATATTGCCTGTCTATAATGTGTCGTAACCTGCCCTTCACTGCAACAATTCCTCTTTGAATAATGTGTTTTTCCATATGCTTTTTAGCATGTCTGCCAGTACAGATAGAATACAGATATTTGTAGATAGAATACAGATATTTGTGGATAGAAGTGAGCATGGAGCCTGTCGCTATGCACAAGATAGGTTAGTTAAAAGTTAGTAATTTTGATTCACTCAAAATTTCAAGGTTTTTATGGAGATAGAAAATGAATGCAAATATTAAAAAAAAAAAACCCACTGAAATTTCCAGAAAATATTGAGAGGGAGTGCTTGAGACAATTATGAATAATTAAAGGATGAGAAGTATCAGGTGAAAGCTTGATTTGAAGCTGGCTGCCCACCTGATTCAGGACCTTAACTAATTGTGGTCTTTGTCTGAGAGAGTAACTGCCTACTGTGAGTAAAACAAGTGTTAGAGGACTGAGTGCTTATTTAGCAGACTTAATTCCCTGTTCTAAATCAGGCAGAGCAAAATCTGGAACATAATTGCTCCAGAGAAGCACCGTATAGTTTACTGGATATTGTGTGTTTCTATGGTATTTTAACCATAAATTCCATCCTTGCATCCAATGATTGCATCCAAAATGCACTATGCTCATGAAAACGACATGGAGGTTTATTTTCAGATAATGGATAGTCTGTCTTAACTTCACCAACATCAACTCACTGACAATTCAACCAGCACAAGACTTTTTTTCTTTTACCACTTCTGTGCATGTTATCATATTAAAGACAAATAAAATACTGTATTTCTGATCTCTTCATCTTTATGCTACAATGACTTTCCCTTCCCCAAGTTTATGAGAGCTAACTTTAGAATAAGATTGGAAAAAAAATCTAGCTCGTCATCAGAAAGATGGTGCTCATGATAGCAGAGGTGCAGAAAAACGAACAGATTCTCAAAGCAGTGGCAAAGACAGAGTATATCCCACTTCAAACAAAGGTGAAAAGTTCAAGCATTTCCTGAAATGATGCAAAAAAATGTGCTTCAAATGAATGAGAAGTTTCTTATCCATCTGCACATTGGTTGGGTAACAACACTATTGTTGATGTGAAAGAAAGCTCAGATCTCTCCTCACACTGGGGGTCATGAGAACTATTTGGTGAGTGCCAGTCACTGTTCTTTCTAAAGGCTTATTCTCTAAAAGCTCTGCTAATTCAGGTTTGGAGCAACACAGTTATCTCCAGAAGTTTATGTGGTCAGAGTGCTTTGTGGACCATTGTAAAGAAGAAACCTACAGACTAGATAAAAAATATGCTAAAAACCATTTTAATTTTAAGGGCCAATTTTAAGATTTTTTTTTTGGTACTGACTTTGATTATCCTAATCCTGATCATCTTATCAAGAATTTTATTTGTGTTAGGGCTCTGTAGTTCTTCATTACACTATTTTCCTTATTTGTAAAATTTACAAGAAAGTATTAGCAAGACATAGGTATGCTAACAAATGAGTATTTATGTCCATTTATTTAGATACTTTTCTCCAACCAAGCATAGAAAATAGTTGCTTTTATATTTTAGCATTCTTGATGACAATACAGGAGAGTGAAAGTGAATTAAATATTTTAAAATAATACATGTCACTAAAAATATCAATAGGGTGGAGAATAAGACTTCTTTATCTGATTCAGGCAACTTGTTTATTCTCTTCTTGGGAATATTATTACAACCCTGTACCTTTGCACTACAGTTTATTATCCAGAAAGGGAGTAAAATTAAGTCAAATATTGCATTAACTGACTCACACAACTAAGAAGGCTCAAGCAAACCCAAAATCTGGCAGGTTAAAAGACCTTTATTAACCATAGACACAAAATGCTTTCATTTTTAGATCATTCTCAGTATCACAAAACTCCAAATGTTTTGACTTTTGTTGGGCTTGAATGACTGTAAAATTACATGAGTACATATCTAAATTTATCTGAATACTCAGAAACTCTCACATTTGCAAATGGAAATACCAAATGAAAGGACAGCCACTCAGGGGATTGACTCCCATGAGAACAAGGAAACGCATGAAATTAAAATAAAGGCAAGGAGGAGAAACAGTCCAATTTTGTTTGTTTGAGGTTTTTTTAATGGGATTGGTGTGGGTTGAACACAAGTGTTCTCATTAGCTCTTCTGTTAATTCAAGTAATTAACCTGACTTGATGACTGATTTTACTAAAATCTTGTGATATTTACTGAAATATTAAAGATTATCAGAGAAATTTGTTTAAATTATTTCGTTATAGATTTAGAAGTTTATCAAACTTTCCCAGATTGTTTTAATGATTTATATGCCCATCAGTTTAACTGTTGCTTAATACATAGTTTCTTTACATCTGTGTTTGTTTCTGCACTTTCTAATTGCATTTAATGTCCAAAAGGAAAGTTGATGTAAAGTAACATGCTGTAAGTGAAACACAGAGATCAGCAAAGATGCTGAAGATATTCTCTTTACTACATGCTTGCTATAATTTCAAAAATGACAACTATTTGTTCTGAATAGTTTCCCATTTTTTTACAAAACAGGTATTTTATAAAGATAGGCTGTTTTGAAATATTCATGGAAGCTCTCTGAACATGGATACTTTAATGATTAAGAATATGCTTTATTCTGCCTTTGTATTTTCTGCTAAGTAGTTTTTGAGAGCTCTGTAGTCCCCAATTACCATAAACATGCAGTTAATGCAAGCAGACGTCTTTGAAAAACTGAGACTAGTTGACTTCTACTGGCTCTGTTGCTTTGAAAAAGACAATACAACTATACAAAATATATAGTTGTAGCAGAAATTACATAAAATATTAAATTTTATTATTACTAGGAAACTAAATTTAAAAATACGTGGAGACTTTTTTTTTTTTTTGGTCATGAGGTATTATTCCATATTTTCACTTTCAAATGTCTATTACTATTGACATGAATCACTGGAATTTGAAGAGCACCCAAACCTTCAGGAAACTGCCAGTTGTTTCAAGCGTCAATCTTAAATACTTTTCATTCATCATCAGTTACTAAGTACAAAATTCTGTCATATTCTGCTTATATAGTTTATACAGACTGTTATTGGACCTGATATATGTACATATGCTCCATCGTTTTTTAGTCCATAAGCTCACATCTTAGAAACATTTAGAAAAAGATGGTTATTAACTAATGCCATTTGCAAAATACCAGAAGCAATGTGTGAAATTCCCCCTCAGAACACCATTCCTCATCTCTCCCTGGGCCTTCTGTCAAGAAAACAGCAAAGATAAGGTGGCAGCAGAATGGGTTTTATCTGGCTGCAGACATTGCCCTTGATATGCCAGTCTCAAGCTTGTCTAATAGGCAAGATGTTATATTCTAAACTAAGTCTTTTGGGGTTATAATTAATGTAGAATTATTTAGAGGACATTAGTTGCTATCACAGTTGCTGGAAATAACACACCACTTTTAGATAAAATACAGATTTAAGCAAGCATCTACAGTACACATCTGTCACCATTATGTTGCAACTGCTCTATCTTGCAGTTTATTTCATTGGTTGACAGAGCTGAGACATACTGTAGTGGTTATCTTTTAAAACATTAACACCAAAGATTGGGTGCTTTGCTCTACAGACATAAAAGAGAGAGAGGAGGAATGTTTCTCTATTCTACAGTCTAGCTGGGCAGCTGGCATAAAACAGACAAGAGTACAGGAGCACTCATTTCTAGACCATTTAAGTGTTTATACTCTCTCAGTGGCTTGTAATGGGTCAGTATAATTAGGTATGTCAATTTGCAATAAAGGACAATAAAAACCACAACACTCACCACACCAACACCAGGGTCCTAGGGTAATTAAATTCTTGGGAATTTACACATCAGAAAGTATAGAATTTATTCTCTAAAATGCCATGTTAATTGGACAACGTCCTTGTTAGCTCTCTGTCTTCTCAGTAAATCCATACTTGTGATACAAGAGTGTTTCTTAAAATAGATTATCAGGGGACCTAAAAAGTGATCCACTCAGGTAAATGATGGTGACACTTTTGCTATCATTTTGAAGGGCATATAAAATCTCTTGTGGGGATAAGAAAAGCTCAGCTTGTGAAATATGCAAGAGGGTTAAATATTTGGACTGTCTCTGTATTACTCTACATGCAAAAGTGAGCAGTTTTCTGTTTGGGCACATCAATACTAAAACTCTACCAGTTTCTTAAGCAATCTTTGAGCCTAGTCCCTGTGGACAGCTGAAGGGCAAGACTGTAGAAAACTTCTTCTGATGCAGCTTTAGAAAATACATTTTTAAAAGGTGTTTCTGGTTTGAGATTTCATTCATGGTGAATGGGCAAAAAAATACCACCTGCACTAATCTGTATGCGCTCGAAGGAAAACATAATGATAATTCTGCTAATGTCAGCTTACAGTAGTCTTCTTTCCAAGAAAACTAAGGGGTCTTCCTCTCCGCCAGGAGCTGTCTAATTATGTAAAGGAAAAGTGATTAACTGATTATGATGAATAAATTAATCTCTGAGGACTTGTATGTATTCAGACATTTCTAATTAATATGGTTTTCATGAAGAAATTCAAGGCAGTCCTCTGTTCCTATTAGTAACGATTAACAGAACAATAAGTAATTTTTGGCAGCTCCTTGCAAAATTATCAGAATTAACATGGGAGATCTGGATTAAGGATTTGTGAAAAATTTGTCACTGATTAATGATGTGAGACTGACAAGTACCACAGTCCTCCCTGGAAAAGCACCCATATCTAATGATTTCAGAAAGCAACAGTGGAGCAGGTAAAATGCAAGGATTTCCTGTCAGTTGTGCCAGGAATGTTGATTCCCTTTTCAAGTTCCTTGCTCCTTATGTTTTCCTAATGAGGATCACCCATTATTGCATTCAAGAATAGTATGATTTTGTTCCTGCATCTCAGGGCATTTCACAATGCTTTTTCAAGTTCATTTTCTAAACACATTAACTACTACATATTTTTGCAGTTCATTGTTTCTCTCTTCTTTGCAATGTCCTATATTAGATTTGCTGAAATCGTGCCTTCATTGATGACTGCTCTTTGTACGCAGCCTGTTACAATAAAAATCAGTGTTTAACAACAATAATTTGAATTTTGAATATTTCATCGTGGTCATAAGGAGACAGGTCTGAGCACTCTAGTTAAGACAGCTGTGAGATGGCTGTGAAAAAGCAGGTATAATTCCAGGATACATTCAAAAAGCTATTTCTTCCAAACAAGTACATGCCTCTGCACAAAGCACTCATTCATAGAATTCTGAAAGTATTCATAACACCAGTGAAGAAACATGGATTTAAACTAAAACAGGCATAAAGAAGAATTAATAGTTGCCTGGGGAAAAAGAGAAGCCATGAGCGGAGATGGATGGCATGTTTATCCAGTAAAATGAAGTACAATGGAGACAGTCTCTGTCTGCCTCTAGCCAGGCTGGTTCTTTTACACATCATGATGCAGTTCCATCTAAGGGTAATAACCTGGATTTTAAAAAGTAATATAACATGGTATTTCATCTGAGCTAGGTAGCCTGCCTTTGAAAAAGCTTCATTAACCCATGCAGAGCACTGTGTAGCTACACTGCTTCCAGTTCAGTACTCTGCGGTACCCTGCAAGCGATGCACTGGCCTGGGGAATCACACCTGGCTTTGTGAAAGAAACTGGGAATCAGTGGTGCAAGTGCTCAGAATGAGTATACTAGAAAGGTAGATGGTAGGAAATGTGCTGTTTTCACTAAACGATGTTAGCAACAGAGAAATAAGGATACCTATCCCTTCTCATTTTGGATTTGTTTTCTACTAAGAGTAGTAAAGGACAAGTTTCTATGTTTCAGAGGGAACGTGATCCATTTACAAATGGAATTAAATGATGCTAATACCTGAATGACAGGCTGAGTAGGATGATCCAGGGTATTTATTTAAAGTCCTTCACTGACCACATTGTATGTGCTGTTGATAAATCAGCTATAGACAGAAACATATATTGTGTGCCTTGCTAAACCCTCAAAATAGGCCAAAATGTAGAGTGTATGCTAGCCTTTTACTATCAACTGTAATCCCATGAATGTGGTTTGAATAATAGGAACATGCTGAAGGGATATCTATGTTTCCAAATAAGCAAAAGTGTTGGTTTTATAAGGAAGGATTTTCACTTCTTGTCACCCATTGTCACGGAATAGATGGAGAGTTTGTGACAAGCACATATTTACAAAATGTTGGAACATTTGTAAGCTTGAAAAAATCTAAAGAGGAGAGTTAAAAGAACAACACAAATCAGGTAACCTAATTGTCATAAAAGTGGTAATCAACTCTAATTTAGAGAATCCCTCGTCAATACTTTGGTGGCATCCAGAATTATGGCAAAATTAATCACTATGTTTAACACTTGATCTATGTTCTCTTTGTCTGTCTCTTTCTGTCTTATTTTTCCTTGGATAAAAATACATAAGTTTCCTCGCTTGCTTCCCACTTACACATACAAAAGCTTTTTCATTTAGAGGAGGCTGAACATAATGTGGTGGAAGACAATGTTGTCAAAGCAAAAGCCATGCAGAAATAGTAACAAGGGAAAAAAGCGTAACAAGTTACACCTCCTTTCCCCCTCCTCCCCAGAGTTATCAGGACTGTAGTTGATCCTTCTGTTTCCTCAATAGTATCCATTTTCACTGTAACCAACCATGATGTTACAAAGCAGGGATTATGACTTCAAGTGGGGAATCAACAGTGGGAGTAGCTGGTTTCTTCTAAAACAAAGACCTTGTTCTCATGCAAATGTCTTCAGTTATGAAGAAGAAGAAAGCATCATAGGCAAAGGGATTTTTTTCTAAAGGGATTATTTTTCAAAGTTTTCTGTAAGGCAAGAGCTGTTTTACAAAGTGCACAAGAATATTACAGCTCTGTAGTAGTGGGTGGCATTGTTTCAATATCCATTGCTGGAAATTCATAGTCCAGGAAGAAATTTGACTGAAATAAGTGGTCAACACAGAGGGCCCCTCTATTTCGATGTGAAATGTTTTTGTTCAGAGCCTTTCATTTAAAGAATTTGTTATTTTCCAGAATAAACTATTCTTTCCATTGAAATTGCTCATACATATTCTTACATTGAAGTCAATTTTGTGTGCTTGTGTGGGTATGTATATGTAAATGTTGGCAAATTCTGTATTCACTCATTTATAAATTTATTGAAGCAGGATGAAGTAGTGTTCTCATTTGCTGTCATTTTCAGACACTTAATTTGCACTCAAATGCCTCAAAAATGTCTTCACTTGAAATCTGCAGGGCTGGAATGAATTCAGCTTGAAAACAATGTACCAAGACAAAAATAAAGATCTGAGCATTTAAGCACGCAATGACAAAGCATCATTAGTGCGGAAATTGTAGTATTTCCCCAAAATAGACTTGCTCTAAGTACATATTTATAAATGACCTGTTTTTACACGAGTGTTTTTCCTATTTAATTAAGAAGTCTAGAAATGTATTTACTGTAAACTATGCAACTCTCATTTGCACTAGGCAGATTCCTCTACCTAGGTCTGACGTAACCGCAATGGTTTTAAAGCACCTTTATCTTATTTAAGTAGGGCATGACGGTCTGGTCCTAAGCATAATGTAGCATTTCAGGAACTCAAACTAAAGCACTGGCTGATCTCCCTTCTTCCTTACAGATCATCTTTACAAAGTGAAAACAAAAGCCCATCAAGCAAACAACTTTCACTCCTTCCTAAGCTTCAACAATACATTTTGACGAGCTCTAAGGCTTGGAAAATGACATTGCATTTAAGCCATTGACTCCATTGATTTCAACAAACTTTGGATGAGGCATTAAGACTGAAGAAAAATGCAAATAAACACTGAGGTGATGTCTATAGTAGCACTGACAGTACAGAACAAGAGACAGCCTGCTCCCTTGTGATGTCTTCAGAAAGCTTACTGGGCGAGTAGTGTGGGAAATGGTGGAGCTCTTTAGGATTCTACTTTTATTTTAATACTGGTATACACAGAAGAAGAAAATGGCCAGCCCTTTCTGGCAAATAGTGAACTTTAAACCTGTCCTTGGATTGTAAGATTATCCCTGGCTTTGGTGGAATCTTGGATTAAATTACAAAAACTCTCAGGCTAATACATTGGATTTTAAACTGAGAATTTAAGTGAAACCTGAAGTTTATAGACAAAAACTTCTTCTTTTGATTCTGATTAAATAGAGAAATGTATCTGACTGAGGAATGTTAAACTGCATCATGAAAGGATTCACCTCATATCACTGATTTAGGATTTATTACTATTTTGTTTCACAATAACAACCAAAAAAATATTCTAAGAATTATAATTAAACTATAATTTCTTCAATCTAGAGAAAACAGCTACAACATTTACAAACAGAAAAAATTCAGCATTTCCATGGGCAACAAATATTGTTAGGAATGCAATGTTTATTGATGACAAAAATACGGTGAGTCCATAATGTTATGTTGAAACCTATAATGTTACCTTCTTTCACAGGGAACAATCATTCCCAGTATATAAAGTAGCCTGCAAAAATAGGTGTTCTATGCTTAATACCAACAAGGTGTATCTTTGTCAGCATCACCACAGACAAGTGCAAACACAGTGCCGACATTCCACTTCTTATCAGTTATTGAAAATAGACATTTTAATGGGTATGGCACTCAGCAGACCTCAAGACATTCTTTTTATAGCTTTGAATTGCCACCCTATAATTCAGTACTATTAGCCTCCACCTCTTTCATTTTATCATCCACAGGTGAATACATTTGTGGAAAACATGATTTCTAGATGCTTTATGCAAGTTAAAACTGTCAAAAATACAAAGGAAGAGAGAAATATATGACAGTTATGCAAGTGAAAGGACATTTGTAAAAGTGATTTATACTTCCACTAAATAACAAAGAAGTCCTACCTAAAGTGCAAATCCTACAGTCCTTAGGAAAAGAAAGGCTTTGTGAATGTACTAAAAATTTTGTCTAACTCCTAAAGCCCTGATTCAGCAAAGTGATTAAGTATATGCCTAAACATAAAAATAGTCTCTATCTTCCTTTGGAGAATGTGCAATTAAGCAGCACATATCTTTAAATACTGTATTAAATCCAACCTTAGATGAAAGTATTGGGGTTTTTTTGTTATTGGTGGGGTTTTGATACATGTTTATTTTTATGAAAGGTTAGATAACATGAGCTCACTCTTACCAACAATAAATAGCATCTAACCAACTGAAGGTTGATAGCAACTTAGGGTCAGACCCACCAAAATGTCTGCCTTATGTAATCTGTCCATGAGTTACTATGGGAAGATTACTACCAAAGGGATGGTTTGTTGTTTGTTAAAATAATACAAGAATGCGTAAGCCAGTAGCTCACATAGTAGCTCTCTTCAGACTTTGATATTAGTATTGATATTTTTGAATTATCTGTTCACAGCCACTACAAAACACAAGTCTTGCCTTGCCTACAGTCAAAACAGAGAAAAGCAGCAAGTGGTGAGAACAAATATGGGAGGGAACCTGTAAAAAAAAAAGATAAAAGATGAAAGGGGTAAGCAGTGGTTTGGTTGGTTTAATTTCTTCTGGCTTTTAAGTGTATGTGCCTATTTCTAGACACAAGTGCCCATACATATTTAAGAACACATTCTCCTTTTTTAAAATAAAATACTTACTAAAGTTATCTTTGCACCATGATCCAAGAACTGAAAATGGTTTCTATAGCTGTGTTTTGCTAATACTTAGAAAATAACTTTTAAAAAGCATAATAAATGCTCCCAACAGGTAGCACATTATTGAAGTGTTTGTGACTTGACGCTCAACTAGTGAAGGTACAGTACAATGGGTTATTGATGGACACACATGTGGGAACCACAGGAGTGCCAAGAGAACTCACTGTTATCAGCACTGCATAATATAATGCTGAATGAATTAACTGTGGTGATTGCTTAAAATGTACCTTTATGTGTAATAGCCCTAATTACCAGCAACCCTTTACAATGAGTGGATAATCGGTTTTAATTCCTTCAGCATTCATTGTAGTAACATTAATCATGATGAGCTGATTTGGTTTTAATGTGAATATAATATGTGATACCACAGAAATTCCATTGAAATTTAGCAGTATATGATGCCCAGTTACTATACAGGACTATGATGAATTCCCTTCATACACAATGAATGTTGGCTGTGTACAGCCCAGAGTATTGTTCAGTTCAGCCGTCTTTTGAAATATCTACTCACTGAAGTACAAAATATAACCAAACTAAAGAGGTTTTCCAGAGCTCCCTTCTGCAGTGGCTAAATAGGGGCATTGATATGCTCAGGCCGATGATCTGTTGGGAAAACAGTAAGTCAGATTAGTTGTGACTCTGTTAACCAAGTCAGCCATGTAGGTGTATACTCTGTGCATCTCTGCATCAATTTCCAAGTGTAATGCATCTAGACAAAAATCCTCACTGGTAGGCAAACTGAGTCAGAAGTTTCTAGGCGAGTCTTTTGTAATTACTAGTGCACTTGATAACCAGAAAACATAAATTTCAAAGACAGCATATCCATCACAAGATTGGTACTTCCTAAATGGAATTCTTTATTTATAGGTGGCTTTATCCATTTTTTATAAATTCTTTAATTCTGTAGATTGATAGAAATTGATTATGACTGATTAACTGATTTACCCATTTCCTGTTGTAAGTGGTGACTAGATCGGCAAGTGTCTTTGTTTAATGTATTAAACTATATGCTTCTACATAGAATAATAAATAAATAAATAGATAACTAAATAAATAAAACCCCCAACAACTAAAACACTAGTGGCAAACGTTACAGTATTTGCTTACCTCACTGGAAATACTTCTCTGGGTCACAACTGACTTCTGATTTTGTATTATCTGGGACTTGGAGAAGAAGTAGTTATTCAGTGTTGACCTGTACTCTTAAGGTATTACCCATTTCTTATGGCTCTTGGAGACATAAAGTTCTAGTCACAATTCAGCAGTGCATCAGTATGCAAACAGGCCCAAATATAGACATTGTGTGACTATAGAATGAGTTTGATATGATTACTTTTATGCATGGATTAAAAATAAGCTTGCATGAGCATTCAAGATATTCAACTCAATTTTAGTCAATCCTAAGAGACCAGAAATTTAAAGCTCCAGTTTTGAAAGTCATAAGTTAGACTCTGCAAATTTTCTAAAGTCACAGTGCTGGCTCAGGTTTTTCTGAACTGTGACAGTACAAACCGCTGACACCTTTTTTTTATTTTAATTGTTTATTTTTCAGACTGTTTCTAGTGAGTGGGCATCAAACCTGCAGTGCAGTGACAATTTATTCTAACGTACAATGTGGTCCCTGATAGGTTTAGAGGCTCTACAAAAATCTATACAGCCATACAATTTAGCTATTTATAAATGGCTTGTGTTAGCAGTAATGAATTTAGAGGTTTCTGCAACTGCTTTTTCATGATGAAACACTTCTGTAATGTTTGCAAATACTTTGACACAAAAATTCAGGAAGTAATTCTATTCTATGTTTCCTTATCTTTTCTATTTTATCTTTTAAGGAATTTAGGACCAAGATTATCTTCATATTATACCTTGTACAAATCTGAAAACTTTATTGATGTTAAAAATGAAACTATGAAGAAGAAACTAACTGTTTAAGGGCTTTGCTGTTCTCTACTTCTACTCATGGGAGTGAAATAAAGTTCATGCTCTTTTAGTGCCTTTTTAAAGAAACATGTTATGTCAAGGTATGCAGCAGTACCATAATGGAATTTCAAAGAAAAGTAGAGCACTACATGTTTGATTAGATCTGCCAGATATTCAGGATTGACCTGAAGGGTACAAGATACAGGTCAAGTGTCTGTTTTAGACTGCCACTGAGACCATCAAAAGTCCAAGCTGGCTTGTGAACAACACATTTATAAGAGCTCTCCATAGCAGCTCTAAGACTGTCTGAACTCTGAGACAATTCAGGCAGGAGAATGTTTGATTACAATAAAATATTCACTTCTAATGCTACAATTGCCTTGAAAATGGGGTACTGAATTTGTCCTTTTTGATATAAATCAGACCTTAAACTTTTACAATAGTTAGATATCTTTTCACTGATAATATTACTAAAGATAAAAGTGTTTTTAATAATGTTTTGTTTTCCACCTACCTTTGAAAATTATATTATTAAAACACAGTATACAACTGTATCTTTCAAAATAGATCTATGTATTCAATTGATTTGTTAAGGTTTTACTACTGAATTTCAAAAAGTATTATAAAGTTTCAAATTCATTTCACACACACACCCCCAACCCACCCCAAAAATATATTGACATTTAAGTAAAATCATTACGAACCCACCCACAGTAATATTGGTAAAAAATTAAGCATTCTCACAGAAGGGAAGTATAATCCATACAATCTTTTTAGCCCCTGATAAAGTCACTCACAATTATATTTTAATAGAAAAAAAGCTAGTGTTACATCTGATTGTACAATGCAAAATAAAGAAAAAAATATCTTGATGAAAATATAGTCTGGGAACAGGAAAAAAGATTAGAGGTGACATACTGTTATCAGCTATGAGGTCTTCTCCAGGCTGCAAGGAGGAAAAACCCAGCTATTCTGTGTTAGCCATCATATCAGGGCTCTATGTGTTATGGAATTTGAAAATAATTGTCACCTTAGGGCTGCATACAGCAGTATGAATTAGATGTGGGTAGCTATGAACTCTGGGTTTTTTGGGCAACTTCCAGCTTGTATAGCTTGTTGCCCAAAAGGAAGCTCATGGGCTAACAAATTCACATTAGACATTCTTGCTTTTAAGCTCAATAAAATCTATCTGTAAAAAGATTTTTAAGAAATCTGGTGCCATTACTATCCCTAGTAAATGAACCATGCTAGTATTCAAATATTTGAATTTCAACTCCTGCTTAACTTAGTGCACATTAAAAGCTAACCTTTTTTTCTTTTTTAATTTTTGTCACCAACTGTAATCAAATCAGGACTGTAGCTTTCAATTACGCTTGTCCAAGATATGAGCTCTTGAGTCTTTTTTGAAGACTTACTGCTGAGTGCAAAATGTGAGATAAGTTGCAAATGTTTAGACATGATGACAGCACAGAGGTCTGATTGATTACTAAAAAACGATAAATGGAAGGTGTTTTTAAAGTTGTTTTTTGGACAGCAGTCCAAAGGACCTTTTAAGAATGTTTAGAGCTATTTCTTAGTGAGGAAATGATGAAATTAACAAGATTCTTTCAGTACTTGAAGGAGAGAGAGAAATGCCAATTTAAACAACTCAGTTAATATGTGATGCTGTTTTTTATTCATGATCTATACTAATATGGGCAAATTTAGCTCTACCATAGCTGACAGCAGCTTGAGGATGACAAAATTCTCTACTTGCAAATAAAAAAGATTCACTGAGTTTAAGAGGCCCCAAACACAGTTTTATACTTTGATCATGCATAGTTTAAAAAGGTTTCATGATTAATTCTCTTTATTTGGATGACATTTTATTGCACTTTTAAAGCAGTCTAAATTGCTTTATATAAAGCAAGTTACAATTGGCATCACCCTAAAATTACCATAAAATTTTAATTTAAGATTAAATGACCAGGAAGAAGACATAAGTTCTCAAATTCTGATTTTATTCCCATTGAAATAAATGATAAAATTGCAAAGGACATAAAAAGAGTAGGATCATGTGTTATAAATTTGTCAGTTGCATGTCTTTAAGAGAGAAGCTTGCAGGGCTGTAGATATTTTTCCATGACATGATTTAAGAAAACCAGATAGTGGCTGTCCAAGAGACTATTATGACTTAGGCATAACAGAAAGTCTTTCTAGACTACAGCACAGATTCATGGGTACCCCTGACACTCAAAGCAGCAGGTCAGGGTAATATCATGTTACTGGAGGGAAAAAAAAACCCAAACAAACAGCAGCACTAAGAAGCCACATTGGACATTTATTGCAGATACCTATCTGATAAAATCACTCTAGTAAAAGTTCAAAAATAATGAAAAGTAATGCATACATTCAGACATGGTGAAAGGAAAAAAACAAACAAACCATCAAAAATTAAACAAAACAAACAAGTAAACAAACAAACACAAACAACTGTTGAGAAAATTAATCATGCTTTCATAAAAAATCTGTCAGGAGCCAGAGAATATATTATCAGCTATGGTTGTCACAACAGGTACTGACCCAGCCATCTCATGAGATAAAATAATCTGAGTTGCAACAGCTTCAGTGTAAGAGTGATATCTCAGTAATCAGAGATAAATGAGGATTTCTGACCACGTAGGCGGACTGGGCGTGGAGGAATCATACTTGTTCAGATTTTGATTAGCAGTGGCAGAAGAATGGTCACATGCAGATGTGAATCCAAGTTAGGTGAACCACACAGGCGGACTGGGGGTGGAGGAATCATTCTTGTTCAGATGACTGAATTTTAATTAGCAGTGGGCAGAAGAATGGCCAAATGCAGATGTGAATCCAAGTTAGGTGTAGAACTGGACCTTACTTTGATATTGACAGAATGAGATTAGTTATTTGAGACAAAGACATTTTAACTTTTTGTATCCTCTGAAGCAGAGTGAAAGTCTACAAATACCGAATCAAACCATTTGTAAGTGTTGTATCAGTGAAGTCAGATGCCACACTACACAAAAATACCCTGGGACTATTGATATATATGATAGATAAGTAAGATATGAAGCTACTGATTTAAATCCAACACAGTCCTCCAGTTTAGAAACTGATTTTTCCAGGTCTCTTTTTTTCAAAAAGCTCCATGTCTTGAACTGAAATACTACTCACTTTCACAATATCTCTTTTTCAATCCTCATATGACGATGATGCTCAAATTTGCAGTTTGCTGTATATCACCTCTTTCACACCATCTCTAGATGTACTTCATAGATTAAAAAAAAAAAAACCAAACCCTCAGATTTTCTCCATCCAATATCTGAGTCAATAAAATAATTAAATTGCATATGTGCTTGTAATACTACTGGAATGGATCATGTTACTTTGCTAATAATTCTATTGTTTGAATGATTCCGGTCATTCTATTTCTACTTTATCAGACATAATCTGTTCATCTTGCTTTTCGGTATCATCCTTATCTTACCAACAGTCTGGTCTAGCCACATACATACAATGGCCAGCGATGGGGCTTTATAGTCTTTTCATTATGAAATGTAGTTCTAGGCATGTAGCTGCATTGCATTTCCCTTCTGGCTTATCACTGTGCCAGTCCCTAAAGTACAAACTATGATTCAATTAATTGGTTATTAAACTTCAATTGCCTTTCTCCTATTGACCAGTAACATAAACCTTAAAAAAAAAAAAAATCAAAAACGGTTCATGGTTTTGTCATGTCACTGCACTTTATTTGGAACTGTGTAAACACCACAAAGGTACCATGTAAGAATAGTAAATCCTTAAAACTGTAGGCATTAGTAAAAGTAAGTGAAGAGTGGAGTTTCAGTTTGCGACCCTAACATTGTAATTCTGGACAAATAAAAAAGGTTGATTAAAGTTTTAGGTAGTTATTAACAAAAAGGGAGAAACCCAAAAAATCTTGTTTACTGGAATTATTCTATTAATCTCAAAAGGAAAAGCTTTATTTTTCTTTGGATTCTTCAGATTTTATTTTGCAATTGGTATAAAATTTATAAAAAGAAATTACATTATAAAATTACTTTTAAAAGGTTTTTTAATAAGTGAAAAACTGGACCCCTTTGATACTTTCTTATCTTTATGTATATTGTATTTGTCAGAAAGAGTATCATCAATTCAACCCAGGAATTCTATTTCCCAGTAAATACGATATTCAAAGGAAAAAAAGCCACCTGGCTACAAAATGTTTGACTAAAATTTAGTTGCTGTCTTTCAGGAACCACAGCTCCTAACTGTGAGAAAAATTAGTTCTCTTTTGCCTGTTCTGTCTGTTATCAACCTCTTGTCTCTTGTAAGCAAAATCTATTTTTTTAGTTTTCCATCACCTCACATCATAGTGGAGTCTGAGGTCAGTACTGAGGCTCCTAAATTTTATCATAATGCAAACCATAACAAGTAATACAAGATGACAGTTTCAGTTTTCAAAATTGGAAGAAATGCATTTTAATTATATGAGTTGCATGGTCATGAATAGAGAAATTATTAAAGAAAACTCATAACAGAAAGCTTTATAATGTGTTTTGGGTTTTTTTTTTAAACATTTGCCTAGACTGATACAAAAGGGGCAATCCCTTTATCGCTGAACTTTCTTTCTGTAGAAGTAGAACTGAAATAATATTCCAAATTATAATTTGGACAATGGACCTGTAGGAGACAGTTGACAAGTTATAAATCAACATAAGGCTGTTGGGCATCCAAATTTTGTCTCTTCAAAAATATTTTCATATGTGCACATTTTTATGTACACAGGGTTGGCATTTTTCTTTGTTTCCTATCATATTTTTTATTTGTTTGGTTGGTTTTGATATGTGTGCTGGTTTTGGTTTGGATAGAGTTGATTTTCTTTGTAGCAGTTAGTATGGGGCTGTGTTTTGGACTTATGCTGGAAAGAGCGTTGATAACACAAGGCTGTTTTCATTATTCTGAGCAGTGCTTATACTGAGTCAAGGTCTTTTCTGCTCCTCGCACCACCCCACCAGTGACCAGGCTGCAGGTGCATAAGAAGCTGGGAGAGAACACTGCCGGGCCATCTGACCCTAACTGAACAAAGGGATATTCCATACCATATGACATCAAGATCAGCATGTAAAGGTAGGGGAAGAAGAAGGGAGGGGGGGGATGTTCGGAGTTACAATGTTTGTCTTCCAAGTTATGCATGATGGAGCCCTTCTTTCCTGGAGACAGCTGAACACCTGCCTGCCAAGGCGAAGTGGTGAATGAATTCCTTGTTTTCCTGAGCTTGCGTGCATGCCTTTTGCTATACCTATTAAGCTGTCTTTATATCAACCCACGAGTTTTCCTCACTTTCACCTTCCTGATTCTCTCTCCCATCCTGCCATGGGGAGAGTGGGGGAGTGGCTGTGTGGTGCTTAGTTGCTGGCTGGAGTTAAACCACAACAATATGTTATTTAAAGTTAATTACAGAATCTCAGTTTATGGATCTCAGGGAAATAATTTTCAATGGGCAGACCTTCGCTCATTTCTTCCTTTTGTACATAGTAAAGAAAATGTAAACTACAAGAGAGTAACTGAGGGTCCTTTATAGCATGGGTTAACCATAACTGTGATGGCTGGCACCAACACCTTGATGTAAAAGCCATGATGGTGTCACAAAAGAGATCTCACAAGTTTTCAAACAACTGCCTAAGCTCAGGCAAATTTAAAACAAAATTTCTGAAAATGTTTTGCTAGTATTTCTAAGTATTGTCTTGAAATATGTTGCAAAACAAAAAGAACCAGACAGAATTGAAAGGAAAAAAAAAGTGTGCTCTAAAAATGAGTAAAGCATAATTTGTTCATGCTATTTATTTTTAGATAGTTTTCCCAGAGAAGGCTTAAAGAAAATCTTGAACTCACTCTTCAGGTTAAAAGGGAGAGATATCCCGGTAACTCTGTTACAGCTTTGACATTCACATATCTTTTTATAAATCTACAGTACAAAATACACTTGCTTATCTTAAAATTGTAAAAATACCTGCCACTGACAACAACCACTACTTAAACTACACACTATTTTTTCTCGTCACTGAATTTATTAGCTCAATATCATATGTGACTTAGCATGTATTTGAAATATGCTTAGAAGAGATACTAAGTTATTGTCACTTTCATTTAGGTGTGGAAGAATAATATCTGTGATTTCTTTGGGGAATTCTTGCTTTTAAAATACTGTATTGAGTCACAATGAATGTCAAATGCTTCAAAAAGTAAAAGACAGTGTTTAGTGAGGAACTTTCAGCCTTTCAGTTTCCAAGTACAGCAGTCAAAGGGAGACTTTTCTGCCATATTCTATCATTACCCCTTCAGCCCCTCTGACATTTTGACATATCATCATTTCCATGATTTCAAGCATGTATACATTGATTTTTCAATCATTCTCTATTAAACCCAACAAAAGAAATTTAATGATCCAATTGAATCAATCCAGGGGAAATAACTGCTAGTTTCAATGCTATTAAAAGATTCATGCAATTCTTAAAGTTTTCTTTTTTGCTGTTTTCTCAACTGAAATAAACAAAAAGTAGCTTATGCCCTCCAAAACAGAAATCATATTTAAGTGAGGAAATGAAATAATCTGTTGTCATAAGGACTCAGGATCCCTGCAGGGCTGAGGAACATGTGTCTGAGAGAGATGTGTTTCCTCCTTAAAGGGCATTTGGGATTTCCTGGTGTCCACTCAGCTTGGCTGAGCTCTGATGCAGCTTTTTTGATGTGATCTCCATGTCAGTGCAGGAAGGAGGAAGGACCACAGCTTACCTTCCTTTAGGGAAGCTACTTCTGTACAGAGGATGCAATTCACGATGCATTTGAGAAACACAGCTGTGGCTGATCTTTGCTCTATGGCACGTACAGATAAGATGATTCATGTGCACCAACACAGAAACAGTTACTTTGTGACACAGATATCTGCTAATGATTTTTCATGTGTTACTTTTATATTGTTAAGAGTCTATCTCTAAATATGCTGTCTATTGGCATCTTTCCAAAGGATAAGAGCCAATATAAAGTTTGAATTATCTGTACTTTATAAAGAGGTTAGAAAAGTCATTATGTCAAGTCTGCAGGGATGAAAGCCTGATATTCTGGTCCCCATATTGGAAGATTACCTGTTCTGTTGGTTCCTGTTGAAGAAACCTTTCTGGCTTTGTCAATTCTATTGGAACAGAGGGTTCTGGCATTTGGCGAAAACTTGATGAGCAGACGTAATTGTTAGCAAAGCATTTCCAAGGAAATGGTACTGATGGGAACTGTACACTATTACCTCATAAGGGCTGAAATAGGAAGCCTTTTCTCTTCCTGTGGACTTGGGAATAAAAAACCCCTCAAACTGTACATAACTTATCTTTTTCCCTTATTAAGAAAAGATACATCTGTATAGAAACAAAGCACTTGATCTTTGTTTGTGTCCACCTAGATAAGGTGCAAGGCCACCTTGAATTCCTTTGTCAAAAATGAGAAGCGTGTGGGTATTTTTAGACTGACATTTTTGACCTCAGACATTCAGTACAGTTCAAATTCATCTTGCATAAGCTCTGTACAAAATGATTGGCTTAACATAAGTGAATGATCCCACAGGGTCAGACGCTGAAATCCCAGGCACACACATAGAATATAGCTTGTCTTGGGCCATTTATTCTGCCTGCCACTGTCCCAGCTGCCCATGGATCCTTGCCACACCAGACGGATGAACTGAATGCAAGTCTTCTGAGAGATTTCCTCCATTGTGTACAAAAAAGCAGATGGACATTGCGGACAACTGTTGACTCTCTTCTGTAATATATTGACATATTATGACAGTGACAATCAAAGCTTGGCTGAGGATCAGGTTTTGTTTCAGCCATCTTCTCAGGCCCAGCTCAAAGGTATGGCATAGATGCAGCCTGCCTGATTTCGTATAGAGTAATAGAATGGATACCTGAGCTAATTAATGTATCTGGAAAAAAAAGAAGGTTTTTTTTTAGATTTCCATTAACTATAAGCAGATCAAGAAGTCTGAAGCTTCACAGTCTTATCATATTCTTGACTTAGGCTGGTCAAACCTGTGGAAATGTTTAGTTATCTTGGGGAGATGACTGTGCTAATGCAGCTACACTCATTCAGGATGTGGAGTAACATGTCTACATCAGGTAGTACCAAACTGTCCTGTTAGATTCTGCAAAACTCCAGCAATGAGTGAATGAAGGAAGAGGAATTTCAAAACCCAGAAGAGGGGATGACATTTGGGGGTTTTGAAACTAAATAAAAAATAGTTGGGCCTAAAGGATTAGGAAAAAAATAGTATGTATTTGGAGAAGATATAAGAAAAAATTGAGTCTCTCAAGCTCTCACTTTTTTCTTTGATCTTTTCCAAGCACCGAGTTAAACACTTGTAAGGGTGTTTGCTCTCATGCACAGGTGCCTATGGAGACTATCAAGGAAATAAAAGGTCCATTTTAATGTTAATGTTTCAAATAAGGTGATATAATTATTTGTTAGTTTACAAGAACTTTTGTTACTGATCTTATTTTGCATATTTTTGCAATACTTTGAGTAATTTCGGAAGCTAGCTTGAAAACATTTCCTTTATGAAAGCAGATGCAGTCTTTTATTATATCAATCAATTTCTTTTATCAGTTATGGTTCTCAATATATTCAGAATTTCTCTATGTTTCATACAAATCAGTCTAAAATAATCAGCAACCTGCCGTGCAATGATTGCAATTAGAGTTGTGCAAATCTTGGCCATTTCAGTTACAGGGCTTTCAGAAGTATACCTTCTTTCAGAATTACTTTTCTTTTTAACTAATTCACTGTTTAAGCCTGTGGGACAATGTAAAAATGAAAGTGTCCAATTACTTTTCATAAAATAATTGAAAAGTTGCCTCATATGAATTTGTTAGACATATTCATCAACACTCACTGGAACAACTATGAAACACAGCTGATATTCACCACATTTTTATTTTCCTCTCAGTTTTTACAACAGCTTTCCCTAAGGTAATTTTCATATCATCCCAGTGATCTAAGAATCAAGCTGGGTTTTTTTAGCTCAGGAGGTTTATTTTGCTTGATCACACTTCAAAGCATTTTTAAGTTTTGGAAATAAAATAAATTAGCATATTATTATTATTTCTTCATTGTTACTTTATGCTTGTCCAGAATCCATATACAACATTCTGAGAACATAAGCCATGATCTTTACAAGTGTTTATAATATAAGTTTTGAAGATTACAGAAAACATAACGCTAAAAAACTTTATTTCTTCACAATTCTGTATCTTTAAGAAATGTCTGAATTAAACATAATGGTGCCTCTGAGATGCTCCTATTATAGCTGACAGATGTCAAGGTCTGTACATGATAATGTGTTTATATCATGGAGAAAAACAAAGCTGTATCATACAGAGATTAAGCAGCTCCACAGCTGGACTAGCCAGGCCTGTCTGAAAGCAGAACAATAGACACCTCCAATCTGCCATGACATTAAGTTGACAGTCTTTATCTGCCATTGTTACTTAAAACATGGGAAAAGTGTTTCTGAGAAAATTCCAAAAAGGTACCGGATGTGCTGCAATTCCCAGCCTACCAGTTGTTTGTAAGGCAGGATGGAAGCAAACTATAGTTCTGGACTACTTAGTTATACACCAGTGACCAGGGGATTGCATACATGTCTCCTAACCCACTGTGTTCCCTGAAGCATGTCCTTTAGACTATTATGTTGGATTTGGACAATGAATCTTTCCCACCCCTAAAATAAAGGGAAATTCTGAATAGACAAATTTTCAATCTAATATTGTTCTATTCTCTGCTGTGTAAAGAATAATATTTTTTTAAGTATAGCTACAATGGGGTCATTCAGCATGTTAAAGAATGACAGACTGTGAAGATTTTTCAGTCTTAAAGAAAACACATGTATCTTTTTTTCTGGGATAAGAATAAACCTGTTATTTCTCAGTGTTTGTAATCTCTGAAAAAACAATTTTCTGTCTGGTGGGAATGAAAATTTAATGCTGTAGACAGTAAAGGTGTATTATTCTTTAATAATATGTTCCAGAATTCTGGAACATAATATGTTCCAGAATATGTTCCAGAATTCTGCATTTATTTGCAGCATGGTTGTATTTCAATAAGGAAGGATGGAATAAAATAAAAAATAATTATGAACTCTTTTTTCTTGCACTAAGAAAACAAGGTTTATTTTTCAGAGTATTCAGATTTTAAATAGAAATTCTTGGAATTATTGATGTTACTGTAGTTTGGACATATGTGTATGCACCTGTGTACATTCACGTACATAGAATACCTCCAGTATTAATTTTACAGCACATCCATATTTCCAAGTAAGGTATTTTTGGACTGTAATGAACTGAAAAATAAATAAATAAGGAAGACTTCAAACAGAATTTACAATAAGAAAATACATTCTAAGAATGCTTGATCAACATGTAGTGAAAGAAAAAAGTATAGGGATGAACTTCACAGTCTCTTGTTATTCATTTGTTTCTTTTAAAATACTAGCTGTACTTTGTCTCTTTTATTTTGCATAATAATAAAAAGTGAGAGCAATCATCGTATTGGGAGTACAATTAAGCTGCAGCACAAAAGAGGCTGGAGTCTCAAAACACAATGGAGGTGCTGAAGTAGTGCTGTAGATTTCAGATGAAAGGATAAATGAATGGACCTACTAACATTCTAAATCTTAAGCACCAGAAATTTTTAGTAGCCTCTCTTTGGAACTAATGCACAGAGCACTTTTAAGACGAGTAAATCCATGTTTTAATTATCTTGAGATTGTGGTGGCAAAGACGTTTCATTTTCCCCAACTTCCTTCCTTATGCGTATCCCAGTATATGTAGAGTTAGAAAAAATGTGGCACCAGTTTAGGGAGAACTGAGCATTTGTACTGAATATTTAGCTTAAGAAATAAACAAAATGTATATTTTATATATACACTGATGTATATAGTGTAGTCATACTATAATATTTTTCAAATGATCATTAAATCTATAGATAACTTAAACCTCATTAGAACAATTCATCAAATTATGAACCATCTCCTCCCTATATAGGAATGGACATTGCAAGGCAAAAGAAAAAACACTACTGAAAGTAGATACTCCAATAATACCTAATGTTTAAGTCTGGATGCTATAACACAGTACTTTTCTTTACAAACCTTGAGAATGTTAATTAATTATACGGACAGATTTTATTACAGAAACAATATGGTTATCAGTGGTTACTAGTCATGACTGGTTTTGGGCCCCATGAAAGAGTCACATTGTTATACCAGCTCTCTTTAATAAGTGAATTTCAACACAATTTTTCATTATTTAGAGAGAAATAGCTTTTCTGAAGTGTCATCCTGCATGGACAAATTTAATTCATGAGGAATGTCCCACAATGTTAGACTAGGACCAACAAAGAATATCTATCCATGAGCTTATTTGTCATATAACTATATGGGAACAAGACGTTTTCTTAGTCTGTTGAGAAATAACACTTCCTACTCAAGTGATGTCAGAAGTCCATGTGTGACATTGTTCAAAATACAGCAATCACCATTAAGACAAGAATTTGGAATATAGTTCTTTTAAGTAAATGAGTTATATGTCCTCCTCTCAAGAAAGCATTTAAGCTTAAATTTTAAGCACATGGTTTTACTTTGTCCCATTTATTTAACATTAATCACATAGTTACTGCTTTGCTGAGTGGGGATGGTATTACACATATGATTAAAGTTAAGCATTTGATTAAGTGTTTTGTTACAAGACTTTGTACTGTGCCCTGTAGCACATCTAAAAGAAGTTTGGCAGATTCAGAAAGCTCTAGAGAGATCTTAGTGCTGCAGTTGAGCTGTGTTATATGTTGACATCAATAGAATTTTCCTAATTTAACCCATTGTAATTGAAAGCAATATTGGACCTCAATGTGAGGCAGACACACCAGGGCTGCTCTGCATCACTGTCTTCTTCATCATCACCATCATCGTCATCACCATCACTAATTCATGAAATGAATAACTGGGGCAGGTCACAAAGTTGTTCTAGTTATTAAATGATTCATGTCTATTACAGGTAATTAGTTTTTGCTACATCACAGGAGCAGAAAGGAGCTGCTGGTAACTCCTATGAGATAATTGCAAAAATTATCATTAGCAATGAAACTGTTTTACATCTGAGTCCAAAAGTATGGAACTGAAAATGTGAAAAAATACAGTTCTCGTATGTTAGGTACTGGTAAGTCTCAGTTATTTTGATACCTACATTTTTGCAAAAGTATTATTTAAAATGACTCGGATTTTTGATGTTATTTGTTATCAAAATAACACATGAAGTTTCAGTTCATATTTAAAATTCATATTAATAATGTATCTTACCATAACTAAATTAGTCATGGTAGGTTTGAACTCAGTATGCTGCCTGACAATCATTGCCTTCTTTCCCCCTTCATATTTTTCTTTTTTTAATTTACCTAATTTTTTGAGTGATCCAATTATGCACTCTAAAATTCAGAGATAGGTTTTTTGGGAGGGGAATTTTTACCACTTCTATTGGATGGTCTTACTATTTTTCATCATAACCAATAGCACACATTATTTGGGGGTCAAATTTGCTTTTCCATATATTAAAATATCATTTCCCAGGCTGACAGGAAGGCCATATGCCTTGTTACCTTTTTTCACTCTTTCTATTTGGTATGCCCATAAGATTGCTGATGTATTTCGCCCTTCAGTCTGTCATTGAATTAAAGGTGCTAAAGCCTCTTTACTTTTGTTCCAAAGTCTCACCCCAAATTACTTGCCACCAATTTAAAAAGTCCTTTTTGGTAGCTCTATAATTCCAAGTCACTATCTCCACAATGTTTCTGATTTGTCTCCACTGTTGCAGCTGCCTTTTATCTTTAGTTTTCACTTTCACTTTTTTTTTTTTTCAGGGCAGGAGGAAAAAAAAATCTAATACCACAAATTTCACTAAAATATTAAAACAGTATATATTTTCTCTATACTTTCTCCCAGTTTTCAGCCACACAGATTAGGGTTCGCTTCACTGTACAGTCACTGAAGTAAGTGAGAAGAAGAGTGCAGCATGCACAGATTAAGTGAGAGAAAGGTAGACCCTTGGTTTAGCTGTTTACCTCCCAGCAACACCTGAGAGGAGAATGGGTTTGAGTTTGTGTCCACTATTTTTTTTCTGGTTTGGAAGGGTTTTTTTGTTCTTGAGCATTCACCTATCTCAGATTTTCATTTTAGAGTTCATTGCAGTCTTGTTGCTGAGGTTGCTCAGGAAAAAAACAGAAAACAGCAACATTCCCTTGGGCAGCAAGACTTCTGTAGCATGAATCATTGTGCTTTTGCTAAAGTCAGGATGCATTCCAGGCTTAGCCTGACACTGAGAGGGTTTTGTTTCTCCATAGTTAGCAAAGCACCTTACTATGGAGATAAAGAAAGGTGCAGAAACAGAACACTGAATAGCAGCTCTCCATTAAAGAGGTTTGGGTTTTTTTCTATTTTTAAGGCACGTATGTATTAAAAACAAACAGACAAACAAACCCAAACAAAAACCCAAACAAACAAACAAAAACACCTAAAAACATACCAACAGGAGAGGGACATCAAAACAAAAGGTCCTTTGAAATTATCCTCATCAGAAATTCATGTATGTCACTAAATGGCCAGCTTAAAAGCAGCATCTACTTATCAATTGGCTTTTGCATTTTATGTGGCATTCCAGCTGGGCTAGCCGAAGAACAAACAGGTGAAAATGACTTTTCAGAGGTCACTTTATATGAACTCAGCTCATACTAACACTCAGGGCTTTCTTATTCCTAGTCCTGCCTATAAACCAATGCATCACATATGCACACTTATGTGTTTAAATCTTTGAAATTATGTATTATCTTGTGATGATATATTCCTTAAGAAATCCAGTTGTTATGAACTGAGATTATATTTACTATAGAGGCAATGATCTTGTGACTTTATTGGGTATGCTGGTGGGTGTTCACATTTCCATAGGAATTTCATTGTAATTCAAGATCACTTAAATACTAATTAAGTTGTCTCTTCAAGGGTATTTTATTATAATGTTCATATAATTCATAGTGCTTTCTTCCTTGCTTGCTTTCTTGCTTTCTTTCTTTCTTTCTTTCTTTCTCTCTTTCTTCCTTTCTTTCTTTCTTTCTTTCTTTCTTTTTCTTTCTTTCTTTCTTTCTTTTTTTTTCTTTCTTTCTCTTCCTTCCTTCCTTCCTTCCTTCCTTCCTTCCTTCCTTCCTTCCTTCCTTCCTTCCTTCCCTCCTTCCCTCCTTCCCTCCTTCCTTAAAGTAAAATTTAAGCTGATCTGTCAAACCCAAATCAAGGTCCTAAACCTCGAACTCTAAGGATCATATAGGTAAAGTGATGAATGCAGCTTTAACCGCTTCAGGGATGGAAGAAGTTAGTCTGTTAGGTGAAAATGTTATGAATCATCCAAGAATCTATTGAAAAGAATTCATTCAAAATGAACTCAAAATAAAAAACTAGTCAAGTTAACTTCACATGCCTGTCAGGAAGTGCTCAGGATACCAAGACCATTTCCAGAAGTAACCCAAACTTTTTATAGAGAATCAGTCTTCTAAGACTGACATAACATCCTAAAGAAAGTAGTGATGGGCATCTTGAAATTAGGAGATTCAGGACAGGAGAGGCAGCACAGGATTAATGTCTGTGCTGTCTTCCTTTACAGAAGTATTGCAGAGTAGTGGGACCTTCTTCAGGCAAGTCAGTAGGAACTCTTAACTCTTGGGTACAGCAGAAATATTCTGTCAATGGGGCTTGATGGCATTATTTAAATATATATCTATCTGATTACAATTGTAATTAGCTGATTTATATTTACTCTAGGAGGATGTCACTTATGGTATGATGAATATTATTCTAAATACTAGCTGGGAATTTAGAAAAGCATTTCATTCCAGAAGTTCCTTTCTCTAGTCAACCCAGACTACACCTATGCATAACCCTTGTAACAGAAGTTTGCTCCTTGCAACGTTCCACCCTGAGGAATGATTTGTTCTTTAGAGGTAGGTGAACTAAATTAAATGAAAAATCTGCATGAAATTTTTTAACCAATTACTTTTTTTCTCATAGGCAAAACATGGGACATGATAGATCAGAGGAGGCAAAAGCACTACCCTGCAAGCAACTTAATTCCTTTTCATCATCCACAGAATGCTTTGGTTTGTGATCATTCCTTTCAGGGATCCTAGGTTCCTCCTGTGGTCTTTTCTGTTCAGCCCTCAGGCTCAGGTCTTTACCTCTCATATAAGTCTGTTCAAGACAAGTAGTCAATTTGCCTATTGATCATGATTTTAACAGAAGTTATTAATATCCTTTTCCATTGTTTCTTCTCTGCTGATGATTTTACATGGATCAAACCCTGTGCCCTGCAGACAACTAGTTTTCTATGATCATTAGCATCCATTCTTACTTCCAAGGGTAAAAAATTTGCTGGGTAGGGGATGAAAACCCATTTTTATGAATATATTTTAAAGCTCAGTTCTTCTGAATGCTGTTTCCTGGATTTAATTAACTTGTAAAATCAGAAGAATGCATGGATAATGGTAACACAGACTCTACACAATTGCTAGAAAAAGTGTCTTTCAAGCATAGCTGGCCTCCCAAAGTAGCATGTTGCAAATTAATAGCAGATCTTTCTTGTGCCTTCTGCTCTCAGTGCCACTTAGATTTGAATTAAAAAAAAAAAAAAAAAAACAAAACCCAAAAAAAAACTACCACAAAAAAAAAAACACCCACACCAAAAAACTTGAATAAACTGAATTAGATTAAGGGTTTCTCATTTTCCTCATGAGACGAGACATTTCTACTCTAAGAGTATATAACTAACTATAGAACAGTATAGAAAAAAATATTTTTTTTCAAAATAAGGGTGGTCAAGTACTGGAATAGGTTGCCTTGAGAGGTTGTGGAATCTCTGTCCTTGTAGATATTCAAAATTCAACTGAATATGACCTTGAGCAACCTGGTCTAACTTCGAAGCTGGCTCTAACTTCAAAGCTGGCTCTGCTTTGAGAGAGAGGTTGGACCAGATGATCTCCAGAGGTCTCTTACAACTTAAATTATTCTGTTTCTATGTCAAATGCAGCATTACCTTGTGCAGTCCGAGAAGAGCTTTGTATAACATGAAAGCACAAAATATGTGCTATGTTCACAGCTTCTTAATAGAATGAGCATCACTTTATAGTGAATCCCTGAGCAGATCCTTTATTCAAGTGCTTAAATTTCTCTTTGCCTCATTTTTGTCTGTAAAATGGCAATATTATTGTACTTCAGCAACGGCTTAAATTAAACTGCAAGAGAATGCAGTGAAGTGATTTGTTCTTCCGAAAAAAAGAAACAAACTGGTAAATTTTGTCCTTAAATTCTGTTTTATTATAGCTACGATTATCCCCACTGTATTTCTTATGAAGATTATTTAAATTATCTGTTTGCACCTCCAAACATAAACAAGACATTGCAAATCTATTTACAACCCCACAAGTGTTCCACTGTTTTGTCTCTAACTTTATGTACTGAGGAATGGATGGAAATATTTGGAGCTTTCTCCAGCTAGTACAAAAATATCACAAATACATCTGATCATATTTTTTTTCTGAAACTGCAGTTCCAAGCTGTAAGAAAGTTCTATGACTGAAGACTTTTAAGTATACTCATTAGATTAGTAACAAATACTTTCATAATTAGAGACAGCAATCGGCACTTCTTGATGTCTGGTCCTCTACTAAAATATTTTCACTTAATTTTGTTTCAAGCACATACCTGTAGTATAATAGCTATGATTTATTTCTTTTTTTAAAAGGAAATTTTATTTTTGAAAGGCTGCCTAAATTATTATTTCAAGTGGTCAACAAGTATTTAATCCGTGACTCCTCAAATTACGATTTTGATTTGATATTCATTTTTTCTGCTTCCACATTATAGAACTAGCATTACATAGTAACAGTAGGCAACATAAAATGTCTCTGCCAAACTTGGTCAATAATTGCATAGCATTTCCAGCTATAATTAAAATTTTTCACAGTCTATATTCACATAGCAATCTTTGAGGTTAATTGGGTTTAGATCACTGTAAAATAATTTTCATTTGTTATATTTCACTTGTTACAAATTGCACATTTGTTCATTGAAAATGTACAGTGTGTGTCTTAATTTGAAAGTATTTAGAATTTTAAGTTACAGTATCAAACCAGCTAATACTAGTTCCTAATAACATTGAAAGAAAGAAAATAATTTCCATTTTGGAGATTATGATATTAATGACTGCTACATAAGACTATGAAGGACCAGCTGAGTGACTTTTGGGACAGCCTTTCTTGAGCAGCTATTTTAATACATTTCTTAGCATATGGAGGCAGGATCCAGTAAAGGGGAGAATTTATATGAAACAAAGGTGCTTGAGGAGAAAGAATCTGCATTTTTTCCCTTAAAACCTAGACTGCTATGTGTGCTAGAGTTCGGGCCTTTCAAGCATTGAAGGTTGAGAGCCCAAAGACAGTACATTACTAGAGCCTTTTAGAAACACAGCTGAGATTTCATTTTGTAGAAATATGACTGCTATTATGATTTGGGAATCATAACATTGAAACTTCTGAAAATGTGATCACACAAAATCTGAATCATAATGAGAGTGAGTCACTCCATCTGAAGTGTCTAATTTGGAAATGTAGTCTCCATATCCTCCCTTTTAATTGATTGCAAAGTCTCCAGAGGGAGGTTCTGGGCTACCCAGACCTGAGTCTGCAGGATGGCCCATGTCTTGCCACTGGCTGTAGAAGCCTTAGGGGGAAATTTCTATTTCCAGCCCATGGTTCCAGGAATGTCAGATCTCACTCCTCTTGACATTCCTTAAGAATACTGAGGAATAGATATGCATGTAGGACAATGTGACATACAAAACTGAATTGTATCAGATTTCTCAGATATTTAATATTTCTTAAAAATTTTTTTGCCTTGGTATTCACTTGCAAGGGTGCAAGCCATAACACCCAAGTTGCAGAAGTCAAGGGCAAGAACTGGGAGAACAGACAACCGCCCATGGTTAGAGAGGATCAGGTTCAAGACCACCTAAGAAAACTGAAGGTGCACAGATCCATGGGACCCAATGAAATACATCTTTGGGGCCTGAAAGAAGTAACAGATGAGCTTGCTAAACCTCTACCCATCACATTAAAGAAGTCACGGCAGTCTTGTGAAGCTCCCACCAATTGGAAAAGGAGAAGCATAACCCCTACCTGTAAAATGGGAAAAAAGGAGGATCCAGGAAACTACAGGCTACTCAGTCTCACCTCTGTGCCTGGCAAGATTATGGAGCAGATCCTCCTGGAAGCTATGCTAAGTCACATGGAAAATGAGAAGATGATTGGTGAAAACCAACATGGCTTCACCAAGGGCAGATCATGCCTGACAAATATGGTGGCCTTCTACAATGGGGTTATGGTGTGGGTGGATCAGGGAAGAGCAACCGATGTCATCTACCTGGACTTGTGCAAAGTGTTTGACAAAGTCCCACACAACATCTTGTCTCTATACTGGACAGCCATGGATTTGATGTATGGAGCACTCAGGGAATAAGGAACTGTCTGGATGGCCACACTCAAAGTATTTAGGTCAATGGCTTGATGTCTGAGTGGAGACCATTAATGAGTGGTGTTCCTTGGGGGTCAGTGTTGGGACTGACATCTTTGTCGGTGACATGGATAGTGGGATTTTGTGCACCCTCAGCAACTTTGCTGATGACACCAAGCTGTGTAGTGCAGCTGACACACTGGAGAGAAGGGATGCCATCCAGAGAGACCTGGACAGGCAGGAGAGGTGGGCCACTGCCAACCTCATGGAGTTCAACAAGGCCAAGTGCAAGGTCCTGCACCTGGGTCAGGGCAGTCCCAAGAACAAGGACAGGCTGGGCAGAGAATGGATTGAGAACAGCCCTGAGGAGACATATGGGCTTGGGGGTACTGGTGGATGAAAATCTGGACATGAGCCAGCAGTGTCTGCTGGCAACCCAGAAAGCCAACCATATCCTAGACTGTATCCAAACAAGTATGTCCAGCAGGTAAGGGGGGTGATTCTCCCCCTCTACTCTACTCTCGTGAGAACCCACATGCAGTACTGCATTCAGGTCTGGAGCCCCCAGCATAAGAAGTATATTGACCGGTTGGGGCGAACCCAGAGGACGCCACAAAGATGGTCAGGGGGCTGGATCGCCTCTCCTATGAAGAAAGGCTGACAAAATCGGGCTTGTTCAGCCTGGAGAAGAGAAGGCTCCAGGGAGACCTTACAGCACCTTCCAGTAACTGAAGGGGGCCTACAAGGAAGCTGAAGGGGAACTTTTTACAAGGGCAAGGAGTGAAAGGAGAAAAAGTTAACAGATTTAAATCAAAAGCAGATAGATTTAGTTCAGATGTCAGGAAAAAGTTCTTCAGGAAGAGGGTGGTGAGGCAGTGGAACAGGTTGCCCAGAGAAGCTGTGGATGCCCCATCCCTGGAAGTGTTCAAGGCCAGGCTGGATGAGGCTTTGAGCAATCTGGTCTAGTGGAAGGTGTCCCTGCCCATGGCAGGGGGGTTGGAACTAGATGGTCTTTAATGTTCCTTAAAACCCAAACCATTCTGTGATTTTATGTGTATATGAAGTTATTTGTTTTCTTTCTCCTGATGTTTTGGTACACCAACATGGTTCACACTTAAAGCAGCTCTCACATCTCAGGACTTGCTGAACTATTTCCTAGGATGGAAAAATCTGTTCTACAAACTCTGCATATATTTTAAGTGTAACTTGTTTTATTTAGGTGTACAAAGGAGGCTGGACACAAAATGTTCACTTAGCATGCAGAGTAATCCTTTCTTTCAGGACTTCCATCCCAGTGTCAATAGCCAAGCTCCTAGAACCACTTCATTTACAAAACTTAATTCTGACTAAAGCATTACAAAAAATCCCTGCTGTCTTGTACTGCTCTCTCTTTAACATGTGCTTCCACACAGAACTTCTGCTGAAAAAATTTATTATGTAGGTATACTAGAAATTAATTATTTACTTTATACTGAAAACTTTGAAGATTATACTTAACAAACATGTTTTTTATAAACATAATCAAAATATTTTTACCTTGAAACCTAGTTAATTATAAGATTTATGATTATTCAATTAAGGAACAGTAAGCCAGTGCCATATGTCAAATTATATGAGTTGCCGTTGATGTGAGAATCTCTAGTAGAACTATTACAAAGAGGACTTTTTTTTTCTTTTTTTTTACTTTATTAGAAGCCTTCTGTTTTCCCTGGATATAAATACAGCACACAAACAAACTTTAAATATGCCTGTGGAAATACATATATAACTGAATATCTGGAATTTTTCACTGGAAAATACTAACACCAAATTAATTCCAGAAAATGGTAAATTACTTCATCACTGTATCAATAGAAGAAGCCAATATATTTTCTTCTAATAAGATCTTAGAAGAACTAAACATATTATTATAATAAAAACTTCTGAAGCAGTTTTGCCATAGCCCCTGCTTTTTAACTATGTAAGCTACCTTCACCAAATAATTCACTGGTGTAAATAAAGAGCAATTTAACAATTAATGGCATAGGCAAAAAAAATATATGAAAATAAGTCAAAACAAGTTAAATTCTTGGATATTCATGTTGCCTAGTCAGTCAATTACATCCAAATAATCTGCCTACAATTATTAGTTATAAAATTTTAAGTTTTTGAAAGAATCCTCTCAATGAATTATTAGTGTTTGTTTCTTCTCTGATTATTGCTCTTAAGTAAAAAATTTATGGATAGGTAGAACTGATGTGATACAGCTATAGCTTCAGTGTAAAGAAAAGAGCAAAGAAGTTATCAATACAAGATGTAGAACACTTTCTTAGCCAGAGTCCCTCTGTGGGATCCTGCCTACAAAGAGGAGTTTTCTGTCAGACCAGACATATTCCCTTCCCACCCTTGCGCTTGCAGCCTGGCTAAGATAAAACAAGCTGAACAGCAAAGGGAAGGGAAGCAAATGAAAGGGGCAGGGAGGGGGGGAACTGACAATAAAGCAAATGTTTTCTTGCTCTGTTCAGCCACTCTTGCAGCACCTGTGGATTTTTAAACAGAAGTTTGAGCAGTGATTGTGTGGGATGGGTGTTGTGATCATGCAGATTATGGCAGGGAGACTGATGGCTGCCTGCTCGGAGAGACAAAGGGTCCACCCAGAGCAACAAGGCAGCACCAGACCCTCCTGTACCCATGGGACACAGGTCCTGCATCCCTGTACTCCCTGCCTGAGGTCCGATAGAGCTCAGGCAGCTCAGAAGATGGAGCAGTCACCAAGGCCTATCAGGTACTTCGTTCTTTGCTGATGAATTAACTGTAGCTGAGACCATGCCCTGCCCCATGAATGGTTTTTGTAACCTGAAAGAGTCGTTCCTTGCAGATTTTCTTGCCTCCCATCCAGTGCAGTTGGCCCCATCAAAGTATGTGGCAGAGGAGATTTTTGTATTTTCTTTTCCCTGTTTCATCAAAATGGTTCTTATGTGTTGGGATAAAAGCCAACCTCAAACAGTAGGTTGTTTGGCTGCTCAGTGCAACACTATTGTGCCATCCTGAGAAGTGTTGGCAGCTGTTAATGAGGGACCACAGGGACTAAGATCCATGAAGTATATGGCTTCTTTAGAAAAATACCCTTCCTAGTGTAGAGGAGCTGAATGGGGTGCTGAAGATGAGGCTGAGGGTTTTATAAATATTCAGAGCCACTGGAATTGAACCAGTGTGCAGGGATCATCGTGTGAGCAGAGGATGTCGGCGGCCTCAGGCTGCAGTTATTGCTGAGATGTGTTTACGCATCAGCCAGCCCCTCTGATGCCCTGTGACAAGGTCGGTGTTGGGAAGGGGGGTGATGGATTTGTCCCTGGTTTAATTATTATATTAATTTAATTGCTATCTCACATCAGATTCTTACTATCTCTTTTGTTGTGGGAACTGGCAAGTGTGTGATCTGACTGACCTGTCACGATACTGCTTTACTTAGCGAACTGTTGCCTGACTACTGCTGGTGGCATTAAAGAAAATATTTATTTTTTAAAAAATGAACCTGTATATCTTAAAAAGTAATGATGTGGGCAATTCTACATAGGTTTCATACAAACCCTTCAGTTTTATTTGCCCATTTTTCTGCATTTGGCCTTGTACAATGTAGTTCTGTTTTTCTTAAAGTGATCCTCCTATTTAGTATCTGTGAAGCAGTTTGATGCAGCTGAAGGTACTTCATGTCAGGGCAGCCTGTCTGAAACATCTGGATCAGAGGAATAACAGAGTATGTCTGAATGAGTGTATGCGTACATGCTGGAAAAAAGTACATGAGTACAATAATACTTGTATGTTGCACAGTGATTTCATTCCATCACTAAAATCACTCACGCTAAAAAAACAAAATGCACACAGAAAAAGGTTAATACCAATTATAAACTCACAGCTCATTATATACGTCTCAAACTAATACAGATACAACATGATTTAAGATTGGAAACTGTGGCTAAAGGAATTAGTCCGCTCGGCATGGAACTAGGTTTATTTAATCAATGTTGCTTCCACTAGAAAAGTGGATTAGTTTTTCTTTAAGACAGAGTTAAAAGTTTTGCAGCTAATTTATTTTAATAAGCATTCAGTCACTGACTGCTGCAGAAAAAGGCTAAACTGTAATGAAGAGCCAGGAAAGAAAGCATGACTTAATTATTTTTCTGGGGTGGATAATGAATAAATTAGCTACGCTGTAGGCTTGCCGTTTGTATAGAATTTATTACTTTTGCTTTAAGAACCATATCATGACAAAGTCAATTTTTCTCCTGACTGCAAACTGATTGATGGGGTAATGTCTGGTTGTGAAAGACTTCCTCTTCATCATTGTGTTGCCAATGCTGGTATCACAAAGTGGGTTTGAAGTTTTCCTGAGTGCATGTTCTCCTATGTAATTATATATGATAATTATTTTAATTCTTTTTTTTTAAACAAGCTTTCTGATCATGTAAACCTCAGAATAAATAACTTAGATGAGACCAAAGATTCATGTATCTCATAAACTACCTTCTTGGTTCTTAATTTGCTGCCACAATGCCTTCCATGTGAAGAGCTAAGTACTGTATTTAGAATGACAGCAGGTGTTTTTACAGGATGATGTGTATGAACAAAAAGGTTTTACCAAGAACAACTAAAGAGGGGTCCTGCAAGTGGTAGAAGGATGAAAATTTTAAGGAGAAATATTCATAAGTTGGGAATATAGGTTTGATTCAATTCCCATTAAAGTCAGCTGGAGACTTTGGTTTAAATGAGAGTTGGATTTGGCCTTCTAAGTGTAAGAAAAACAGTGAATTTAAACTGAAGAAAATGTGGAATAAATATCAGGAGGGGGAAAAAATGAGCTGTATGATTTAATGCAGTGTGAATCCTCCCAGCAAAATGAAGAAGCACACTCAGTTAGGATAACAAAAATGAGATTAAATAAAGCATTAGGAAAAGTATTGTAGAAAACTTCACTTTATTGAGAAAACAGATTTTTACAGGCCCTGTCCTTTGGGACTTTTTTTTTCCTTTTGACATGTACATACAAGATACAAAGTCTTCAGATATATTGCTTAGGATATTTGTTTTCTCTGCTCCTCCTCAATCCAACATACAGAAAGTCCATATTGGAGCTTTATTATCTCTCCAGTAAGGAACTTCTCACTGTATACTTTCAGATGCACCCTCAGAAAAAAACATTTATTTCAATATTCTGTTTCTTGGTTTGATAGACAAGTTAGTGATGTATTATGTTTTAATTAAAGAGAGGAAAACATTATATTAAACAGACATTACTTGTTTTGAATAACTTTTGCAGAGGGTTTGTTGAGTGATTTTTTTGAGAGAAACAGTTACTTTGAACTTGCAAAGCAAAAATGGAAAAGATCAAAGTAGCAGATTTGGCTCTGAAAGATACATTACTAAACTGCTCCCTATATTGCAGTCAAAGGTCCTTACTAGTTAAGGGTCAGTAAAAAACGACAGGGAAAGAAAGATAACAATGTATTTTTTTTACGGTCCCCAGAGTGCTATACAGTTTTGGGGGTTGTTCATCAGCTGTGGATGCTGAGTGTTTATCTGCTTATTTCACAGAAAGCAATCATCCTTTACTCCTTTATGAATTCAAAGCTAAAATCATTATGACTTATTCCATCAAATGCTATGCGGTCAATGGGAAAAGCTTTGAGAAAGGTCAGTTTTTTCACTCTTAAGCTGTAGCATTTGCAAAGCTCTGTTTGTAGCTTATTGTATTTTCTATACAACAGGCTAAAAGACACAGCTAGATATTTATGTAATTATTTCTGTATGGTTAGATATCCAATTTAATGACCATTAAAGACATTCTAATGAGCATTATATTTTTACAGTTATAAATTTACAAGCTCAGTAAGAAAAAACAAGTCACAATAGATTTTGTATGTTACATGCATGTTAGTTTTCTTTTATTGAATTAGTTGCTACTCTGAAGAACACACCAGTGCATATATCATCTATATTAAAATTAATGTTAAATGACTCACAGAATCTAAATTAATTACAGTGATACATAGAGTTTTATTCTGTTCTAAACAAAAAATAAACCTATTCATGGTTGTTCATGGTAAAGCAAAGCAAAACAAAAAATGCCCCCCCCCGGCCTCCTGCTGCCATGTTATCCCAAGATGGCACTACCTACTGCTGGACTGAAGTAATGATAAGTAACGACAGAATTGTGTCCCCAAAACACTGAAATTGAACCAGTTGAACTGCAGGCTTTGCATCTGCAATTTGCATCTCTATATTGCATGGTTATATAACATGATTTTGACTGTGAGGAAAAATCTGTCCTGCATATAATATATAGTCATATTTTCCTAGTTCTCCAGCAAGGCAAGATCCGACATTTTAGATCTTGTTTCCCTTGGACCATAGGGAAAATAATGTGGTGGGTTTTTTGTGCAGGTGGGAGCATGAAAAGAGCACGTTACCTAAAATTCTTGTGATATTTGCTTTCTCACTATAGAATATGTTTATTTTGCTGCTGAAGCAACATAAATGGACATAAAGACACTAGCTTTAATCCTAGTGTCCTGTGAATCATAGTATGAAAGTGTAGACTGCAGGTGAGCAAATTCGCAAGTTCACACCTAGACTGGAGTTAAGTGTATGCAGGGAATTCTGAATTCAGGAGGCATTCCATGTCTTTAAACATCCCAGTTCCTCACATTTCTTTAGATGGCTCTCATGTTTATAAATAGAAAGACTGCAGAGAGAGGTTGGGGTAATTAGTTGGAAACTGTAGTAATAGGATATGTATAGGTGACCAGTTATCTTCATCAGGGTGATTTATGTAGAACAAAAACCTTCCAATAGTTTAAGAGTAATGTTTGTACTTAGCAGATATTCAAGGGCATCATTGAAGAATTGTATTAAGAATAAGAAAAATTCAGCTGCTTTGCAAGCAAATTGCAAACATGAAGTCCAAATATGCCAAAGCCATTATTTCTTGCACATTTTTGTCTTGCTCTCTGCATCAATGTCATTACCAGTGAGGCCTTGCAAGAGCTTAGAGTGAGTAGGGATAAAGAAGGCAAATGGACAGTGACAGCCATGTAATCCAGTGTCTGATTGCTTTTCCACATGTCAGTGGTGAAACACACAACTCTCCCCTCAGCCTGTGTGAAGGTCTACGGTACTCAGACTCGTTCGGTCTAATGCAGTCCATGCAGAGAAACAATGTCTTGAAGGAATACTTTGCTGAGATTACGCTCTGTGGAAATGTTCTGACACCACTATTCCTCATCATTAAAAATACATCTGCAAGCTTGAGCTACAGATGTGAGTTTGAAACTGCTCAAAAAAAACCCAAAAACCTCCCCCCAAACCCCCAAAAAACTAACAAACAAACAAACAAAAAAACAACCCAAACCTGAAACTTTTCACTGTAAGATGAAAAATAACAGAAAAAATTATTAACAGTTACTTTTAAGACTGTTTGCATTTCTGCATCATCTCAAAACTATTAGACGATTTTAGACAAAACCTGTGTAAGTTAGTCCTGTTGATTTTTGCATTATCAGCAGTAAACAATAGCAAGTTTGGGATTTTTTTAAAGTGATATGGTAGGTAGGATAGAACTGGTTCTTCAAAGTATTACACCACGCCTATTAACTTGGTATCCTTTCAAATTCACTGTAGTTCACAGTGTAAAACTGGAGGAAGGAAAATTCCAATATTCCTATGGATTAATATGTCTACCTCACTTTGTGACTTAGTGTATAGCATAGGCCTCAGAAAAGATCAAATTTTGTGGGGTGGCGGTGGTGGGGGATGGAGTACACTAGCTCTTTCTGTTGTTCATTTAAGGAAGTTTTGCCATTCTCTTTCCTTTTCTACCATTCAAGAGACACATGGTTTACAGAGTGATATAAGAGCTACTGAGAAAACTGTTGTGATTCTTCATTAGAATATAGGCTATTTAAAACATGTTTAAACATAGCATAAACTGTTTACTAATAAGGAAGGTGAAGTTTAATAAAAGCCAGCACTTTTTTTTCTAAGTATAAAGAAAACAGGTTATGTTTACCATTCATTTTTCTTTTTCCTCTTCTCAGTATTTTTATTTCTGTTGTTCTGTAATATGGGCGCTGATCATGATACTAAATGTGCATTATTAAATACAAAGAATGCCTTTGTTGCAGCAAAAAGATCAATTTGTGTACTCCTGATGATGTTTTGTGCAGAAAACTGTATTTTTTCTTTGTAAGTCATTGCGGAGTAAGGACAAACCATTTCCTAGTAACAGGCTGAATGTCTCCAGCTTGCCTCCATGCAGTTAAAGGATTTTTACTGAAACCACCAGGCGTTTGCTAGGAATAAACACTTACCATTATGACAGCAAAGGCCACCAGATCAGCTGAGCAGTGCATTTCCTCAGGGCAGGTGGTGCCAGTGGAGTAACAGGGGTTTTTGTACCTCTGCTCTGACTGGTCATGTGTAGCAGCACCAAGCTCAGCCTGACCCCAAACCATGGGTACTACATCTGCAGTGGGGGCCCCTTACAAATGCCTGGCTGTCCCTGAGCTATGGCACAGCCACCCTCAAACTTCAACCCAGCCTGGCAGTGCCGCCCCATCCCACTCTTGCACCTTAAACCCTCCAGAGAAAGCCCAGAGGGAAGAAGGACGTGTCGTGTGTATTGACTCACTGCCAAAAACTTGTCTGTCCCTGTCCAGGCCATATCTGCCCAAATCTTGGAGCACCAGGAGCTTAGACACTGAGGGGTTTCTTGGATTCAGGAAAAATTTCTAGTCTGTTATCTCCTTTGGTTTAGATAATGGCAGCTGGATTTCTTTGCACCTGAACTACTGATCTTTAAACACATGAAAGCTGAAGTTTTCTTTTCCTGGAACGACTTCACACCATTACCATTAGTCACTTATAAATGTAAAATAAATCACAAAATATTTTTTCATTTTATTTCCTACTAAAACAAAACAAACCAAACAAACAAACAAAACCAACAGCCAAAAATTGTTACAAAGTTTTTTTTTCAGTATGACCTTTACCTCCTATCTTGGTGACTAGATTAAGGAAGCTAAATTTTAGACCTGTATTGTTTTTCTTTTCCTGGTAGTATAACACTCCTAGAAGTGATAGGATTTGTGATTACATTTTGAGATCCTTCATCTGTTGTACTGGCATGCATTTCTATTAAAAAATATATTTCGGTTTTATAGCTTGGTGATGAAACAGTGTCATAACAGCTTTTATTTTGTTTTTACAAAACATCTTAGCTTGAGAATTGTACTCTTCTTAGCCATATTTTGTAAAATCATAAAATCATTATTTAACACCTTGCATGTAGCAACATTTATCTAAATCATAGACATTTAAACAAATATAGACTCAAAAACCAGGTTCAGTTTTCAAATAAATAAGGTTAATGAAACATCCACATCTCTTTTTCAATACTCTTCACATCTGGTAGTGTGTTCACTGCCGAGTATTTAATATTCTACATCAATGTCCACAGTGCCAAAAATAGAGAACACTTCAGTATTAGATGTAATTCCACAAATGCTTGTCACATTAACACAAACATTTCTATTGAGTAAAATAAGATTACTGATATAAAAACACAGTCTTCAATTTTTGCAGGACCTCATCACAAACTAAAATCACTAATATTTTAAAATGTATTATGGGCTTAAAGCCATGGGTCTATTTTGTCATCATAGGTGTATGTATACATATTTTATACTGAAGTAAAAATAATTCTTATTTATTAAAATGAAAGCAAAATGCATTTTTGTTGATGCAGTGACTGCTTTTGTATTAATGTATTTAATTAATGTATTTAACCTAATTTGATAATATTGAATTACTGAAAACGTCTGTTCTCAGTTAAGCATTTTAAGACCAGATAGCCACACACAGATATATGCACATATATAGAGAAAAGTATGCAGGTAAATAGCTGTATATACGAACATACATCTACATGGAAATTGGTAACTATTTCTTGGTTAACTAATTCCAAATGATATGAATATGCATTTGGAATTTGAATATCCATTTTATTCTCTGTGTTGTCCAAAGACGGATGGTTGAAATAGTTCCGTTTGATTCACCATTAAACCAACCCCCCCAAAAAAGTATAAGCATAGAAATGTGAGGAATAATTGAGCAAAACTAACCTTCAGGTGTTTACTAGAGAGAGCTGACAAGAAGGTAAAATCATGTTTGGTTTTGGTTTATGGTATGCTGAGTACAATACTCAGCAAAACAGTAATTTGCATTTAGTTAACATTGGAAGGAAATGTAATAATTAATCTTTTTTTTTTTTTTTCAAATGAGCAAATGTAGAATTTAGGTCACTGACCAGACCTAAGGAAGAAATCTCTGATGTAGCTGGCATCACACACTGTCATCCAATCTTACAGCCTAGCAGCAAGACGATCTCTGCTCTTGCTGGGCCTCACTGCTCTCTAGGTAAACGAGGTTGTTGTGCACAGACATGGCAGTGGACAGAGGAAAGGGATTTTTATTTATCTACCACTCTGTACAAGAGACTCTCAAGCAGGTGTCATGTGAATCCCTGTCTGACGGTTACAGATGTGCTACACCCTACATACCCTGCTTATTATCCATCACTCCCTTACAATCTCCCTGATCTCAGAGAAGGAGTCAGGTTAAGATTCATTTTGGTGTCCCCAGTAATTTCTCACCACTAACATTAGCCTGTTCCCTCTCAGCAATCAACCTGCTATGAGCCTCACTCTAAAATGTCCAACTGCCTCCATAAAACCCAGCAGGAGCCTGGGCATCTTGCTCAGGGCAGGGAGCAGCTACCAGGAGCAGATGTCTAACTGTTATGTGCTGCAGTTTTCAGTGTTGTGGCACATAAGTGCTTTGATGGGTCTAGCTGCTCATGATTAATTTAGCTTTATTCCAGTGCTTGTTTAATAAAGATTTTATTATGAACAAAGGAATCAGATCTGGAAATTAAGCTTCTTCATATGACAATCTTTGTGTGCCTAGAAAAAGCCATGGAAACATAACTGGACAAAGAAAAAAAAATGTAATGTCCTTACACTTAGCACATCTAGACTGTACAGCCCATTTTTCCATTTCTCTTTGACCATTAAAACATTTCAACACATTACATGTATAGTAGTTAAATCATTCTAGCATCTCCAGTGGAACTAGCCCTCCAGCAAAGAGTATCAATGGAGCTTTCCTGGCTTCATATTGTTACATGCATACAATCAAGACAGAAATGCTTAGTAGTGTGGAATATGCAGTGTTTAGCTCAATATGCATTCGGTTCAGATTTTAAGAACAAAAGATGCAAAGTGGAAAGAAGTATGTTTTCAAATAGCTGCTGTTCAGTATGAAAATAATCTAATAGCATGGATGAAATTTCTGGCATTACTGCTGAATGAAGACATCTTTAAATCCATAAGATTCAACCCATTCCCAAACATCAAGAACCATGGAAGTTAATTGTTGAGATAAAATAAGCAGAAGCTCCCAACAGCTTTTTCTCTTTTACCTCATTAAGCCCTGAGTATACTGCACAGTCATTAAGGAAAACTGTGGGAAACACATTTTTTGTGTTGTCTGATCCGGTGAGCCTCAGGTGCAGGTAGTTGCCTGCATGTTTAGGTGAACTCCACCGTTGCAGCTGTGCTGGCAGAGGCACCGGGCAAGGCGGCAGAAAGGAGCAGGGTGGTGGGAGCGAAGTTTATTCCTGTGATGTTTTTGTTCAGGATAGCATTCCTGCAACAGATGATCCTTGACACTTAAGCACGTGCTTAAGTTCTAGTGGATCATAATGAGGAGCAGACAATGTGTGCTTAAGTGTTTTCCTGAATAGGGTCCAAAACTGAGTAGGTCATAGGTAAAATCTTTTCCTGCTATGCTCTTCTGCCTGCACCATTACTTGCAGCTGCTTTGCCAAGGCAGTGAAGTATCTTTCTACATCTCCAACGTTGTACTGGCTTATCTCCAGCTGAGCAGGAACAAAAATGTCATTATTTCCAGTTTTCCTGTGAGACCTGAAGGAAGACTGAACTCCACCCAAAAAAGAGGCTGAGGGAAGTTTCAACCAAGGAAAATTATGTATAGTGTTAAATAATGTTAACCCTTTTAAAATAATTTTAGTGGTTTCACCCAGTTACCTAAGTGACTGTAACTTCAGCATGAAGCATGATGGGGGCAAGTGTTCACTTGCAGGCTATATTATACAAATAAAATAAATGAGGTAGGAATCTTATCTTCTTTAGTTAAAACCTTCTACTTGAAATATTGTAGCACTGAATGGCTGATCCTCTTACAAGTTGCATTTTGCTAACTGACTCTTTTAGTCCAAAACAAATTTATTTCCATTTGTAAAATCTATTTGTGTTATTTAAGCTATCTAAAATCTATTTATGTTATTTAAGTAATTTTTTGTTGTCTAGAATGGAAAAGCTGCTCTGAAAAACTTCATTTACAAGATCTCTCAACCTGACTATATATAATTCACATAATGCACTGTGGCCATGAGACTCCGTGTCACAGACCAGTTAGGGAGAAGCAGATCAAGGTAGAAAACATAGTCCACGTGCCACTGACCTAGCGCTTTAAAATCTTTCATTGCTTTTTTCAAGTAGGAATAAAAGTAAAGAATCTAAAGGAAGAAGATCTTTAAAAATAGCAGCAGAATTCTATGCACATACCAGTGTAAAATGAATAAGTTTTATTTAAAGGTGTCATAATTACAGTCATGTATTCTCCTGCTGTATTTGAGGAAAGAAGTACTGTTTCATCTTCTGATCCCCCATCTCCCAAATCATCTTAAAGAAACCCTGTCAGAGTATTTTTGACTGCACTTGTCGTGGCATAAGCAGAACTGAAAATGGCTATTTATCACAGCATGTATGCTTCCATTTACTGAAACATTTGTAGTATTTCTCACTCTCAAAATGAAACAATAAACACTGCCATATATTTAACTGCTATCAGTGATTTAATGCCTGGTTTTTAGTGTCCTCTATTGACTGTGCTCTGCAGTGTTTCATCACCATAATCTTTGCTGGAGTTAAACATACAACACAGAAGTTCAAACTGTATCAGTGTGTTAGGGCTACATTAGATCACTGTGCTATAACTATCACTTCTCTTATATTGTGAGCAAGGGAGAAAATAGAAAGGATTAAACAAGTATTTTCGTCAAAGATCCTGCAATGTTTTCTGTAAAAATTGGCAAAATTACCCATGCCTATAACGATCAAATGCTATACTTATTTGATCAAAATAATTATAGGAAAGCATGACATTTAAAGTTGAAATTGTTTCAAACACCACTTTCAAAAAGTATTATATTAAAGACACATCAATACTCTTTCTGCTATCTTCAGGCAAGATTTTCAAAACCTGAGATAATTGAGTATTTGAAGAACCACAAATCACATATTGATCTGAAGAATTTAGATACAGCACTGAAGAGAATATGTTCCCATAACAAGTTGCCACGTGTTGACACTACTGCTGCTTATTTCTCTGTTTCTCAGTAATTTTAAGGCTCATCTACTAGCTACAGAAATGTGCAGCCAGTGGCATTGATAATACTGTCAAAGTCAGAAAACTCATAAACTTATTTTCCATATATTGTTGTTGATGTACAAACACAGTAAAAATGCAGACTGGCTGTTGTGTTATCCACTGCATTAAAGCAGAGTGGAACAAGACATATAGTAGAAAAGTGTGCAGCTTCCCTTATAACACTCTAAAGGTGAGAGGAGGAAAACAACAAAAAGAGAATTACAGTGAGAAGCCTTTTTCTTGGTGTTCTGTTGCACGGCAGTTATTTTTTCAATATGTGAATTTACATCTATAGATAAGTAGCTAAAATCCTGCTACCTCAACTTTGTTCATCAATTTACTGCCATTTTTCATTTCTGTCATACCATATCTAAATTTCAAATCATTCATTAGTTTAGTAAACATATATTGCATAGTTAAGGATGTCCTAACAGATTCTTTTATATTTTAGATAAATAATATATAGTATATAATAGATTTTTTAAAACTCATTAAGAGAAAACCCCAAATAAACAAACAAAACCCATATATTCTCTCTATGAAGGCAAGAAAGCAATTCAACAAAGCATGAAGAGTAACTTAGGGTTGCACAAGAAAACTTTGAAGAAATGTCAAACAGACATAGAAAATGTAATGAAAAACCACAAATGAAATCTGGCTAGCTGTCCAGACTTCTCAGGCTCCTGAAGTCCCTTGTGTTTCCCTGTGTCCCATGTTTTCCTGGACCTCCCCGGGTTCTGTATTTATCTATTTATTTATTTATTTTACTTTTTACATACATACTTGAAAAAGTGGAAATATTCATCCCTTTCTGCAGTTCACAGTAAGCCATCAAGACACACCTATACAAGCATCTCTGCAAAGGCTGCCTTTCCTGAAGACAGATGTCTACAGGATCATAACCCTAAATCTACAGTTACCTTTCCATCCCCACAAAGCATTTTCCAACACGTGGATGAGCTATTCAGTGTAAATCAGGAGGTGGAATTTTAGGGCTAAAGTAAAAGTTGTTTCTAGTACAAAATAAACTTTATTCAAAGTAAGCACTATTTTCTATAATAAAATCCCACTTTTGCAGCCTGCAAATACTTTATGTCTGTATCTTCCTCTGGGACTCAAAAGGTCCAGAAGGGAAAAGATCAAACCTAGAATACATTACATGCAGTTTTCATCATTGATGTTATCACGTGTTAAGTTGCCCACATTGCTGCATTACATGTAGAATTTCAGCAACGCTTAATATTTTATAATATTTTATGAAAGGCAGCTTCTGATGTGTAGTATGCAGCATATGATTCTGTTCTTGATTACAAAGGCAGGTTGATTCTACCAGGTATAAAACCTTGGTGTCCACCTCAGTACAGTTTAAGATGGAAGGATAAAAAAATATAACTCAAAAAACACAGACCAAATATATACACCACATATGGTAAAGAAATGTCAGTATAAAATAATTGTTTCCAAGACAGAAAGTGGATGCAGTATTTCAGGTATTTAGAAGGAGGTTTTTAAATGAACTGTCATGCTTTTCACAATCATTTATATACTAAAAAAAAAAAAAAAAGAGAACTATTTGAAGAACAAAACTATTAATAAGGCAAACACTTCTGTTCAATGTCATTAAACGTTCATTCTACTGAAAATGACAATTTTATCCATTTGTTATAAAATATTTCCCTTACATGGATAATTGGCTAGTACAATCTCAAAATTATTCATATTTATAGTCAGCAGTTTTGAGGAACTGTCCCTCAGTGTATTCTTTTGCCTTGAATGTATTGTCCACTCTCATCAGACTGATCTTATTGAACAGAGACTGACTAATTCAAAGAGATCATATGTAGACCATCGAGACATCGTTAGATGATACGATAAAATTCTAGAAGGTTATCTCTTGGAAATACTTAGCTCATTAATTTTAAAGACAAAGTCTGATACAATATTATAAACTTTTACAGGAGAATGCAAATACATTTGTGATTTAACTAGCATGTCACAAGTACTCTGGAGGATCAAAACATGCTTGTTAAATTAGGACTATTTCTCTCTTGGGTGCGAAGTTGCAGAAAAAAACAGCATACTGTGGAAATTCTATGAATCTGTGGTAGAATAAGTAAAATTTGCAAAATTTAACTGACATTAAATAACACCTATATTTAATATTACAGCAAAATTTATCATTTTCATAGGTGCTGAGTCTTGGATAAACAAATATAAATCTTAGTAAAAGTTTAGCAAAAGTTGTTTAGGTGGCATTTCAATCACTGAGAACTCTTCGGTCTAAATAACTCATGCTTCTGTGATATCAGGTACTAGTTTGCAATAAACTAAAGACAATTTAGAGAATTAACATAAATGGAGGTTTTTCATAGTAAATTGGAAAGACTGTGTTTAAGACAAAATCTTTTGTTGAAACACTTAATAGCTGAGTTATTAAATAGGGAAATGGATACTTTCTTTGTTCTATAAAAATAGATGGTAATCATAAATCATGCTTCTGTGATATCAGGTACTAGTTTGCAATAAACTAAAGACAATTTAGAGAATTAACATAAATGGAGGTTTTTCATAGTAAATTGGAAAGACTGTGTTTAAGACAAAATCTTTTGTTGAAACACTTAATAGCTGAGTTATTAAATAGGGAAATGGATACTTTCTTTGTTCTATAAAAATAGATGGTAATTTTGGACATGATCAAAGTCATGGGATTCAATCAACAGGATAAGGACTAGGAGTCTGATTCAGTCACAGACAATATAAAACTCCCATGTCTCAGGTCCAGCATGGCTTCCCCTGCAGACAACCTTAATTCAGCTTCTATGAATAGGTCCCACCTGCTTGGATGCATGAGGTTTTAAGCTCCTGAACCTGTGCAGACTCTACACACTGGGTTTCAAGCTCTAGGCTTTAAAGATCCTTTCATGTTCCCTGACTTTCCTTAGGACCACTGTCAAAAGATTTTTCATCCCCAAAATGTTTTCTTTGGTCATCATTCTGAGTTTACTAATAGTAGATTTTTGCACTCAAAGATCCCCTAGAACCACATATTGCTGATCACAGGAAGACTTTTCTCTCTGATGGCATGGCTACAGTGTTTAGACCATCGGAGACACCATTGACACAACCCAGCTTTTGTCCCTCCCTGGTCTTCTATATAATACTGTCTAGGATGCATCGCAGGGATTTTCCTATGGGATGTCAGTTCTCTTTTTAATAACAACCATTTCTACCATTGTATTTACATTTTAGCCCTGTCATTTTCATCTCTCCAATTTCTGAATGCCTTTTGGATGTAATACTGAGCAACAGTATGAATCCACACCTGACAATGCAGCAATGCAGATACACGCAGGATCCCAGAACCAGGATAATTGATTCCTGCCCTCCATGGACCACATTAAGCATGAAAACTGTCTGATGATTTGGAAACAGTTGTAGCAACTGGATGCATCATACATTTCAAAAGAAACTGAAATGCCAACATAATGGATAATTGTGGCAATGCCTAACTGTCGAGGGAAATACAATCTGACAGGAGGCAGATGATGTTTGGAATTACATTATTCCATAAGAAGACAGAAATTCCTATTTCTGAAGGGACAGGAAATAGGATTGCATGCAAAAGAGATGCTTTCACTACAGCATGATTCAAAATGGTCTGGAATAAAAATGAAAAGAAACATATTATACAGGAGAGTGTATTTATTTATTTTTCAGAAAATAAGAGCAAGTATATACAATTTTGGTTAAATTTAAAATAAATAGGAATGGTTTAAAGACTTTTTTTTAAATTAAATATTGTTTCCATTAAGCCCACTGAAGTATTTTTGGCTTCTGTTTAAATTAATCCAGATTTTTTGAATTTCCATTTCTGCTTGACCCAAACTTGATTTTCACTCTAAATTTTTGATTCTGTCACTGTTATTTACACAGCTGTAAATAATCTATTTTGCTTTCATAACCAAGCTGTTAACAATTATAGCTCTATATGTAGTAAATCTTAGAAAAAAGAGAAATCAAAAAAGAATTGAAGAGCAAGCTTCATCTCTCTGTAAAGAATATTGCTATGGCACTCTACCTCTGGCTTATTTTTGGCATTATAATTGTCACATTTATTCCAAAAAGAATAATTTCAGATTTAAGGTTATTTTTTCCCCACTGCCATATTGTTGATACTGGCCCTGTTCTCAATAGAAGAGGGAGAAAATTATCAGTATGTTAGTATATGTGGCTGTGAGGCTATGCTTGTGCATAACTTATTAAATTATATGAACATTGGTAAAGAATTCCATACAAAATCTTCCTGTCACAAACTGGACTGATCTAATTTTTTTTCTTGGAGTTTTCTTATCACAGGTTATTTTTATTGTGTGTATGAATATCCAATTGTTTATCCTCAACAAAACAAAAATTAAAAAAAAAAATTTAAAGCAATGCTTATGCTTCGGCCTTTAATTCTTACTCCTTTTTCTATTTTCTGTAATATTTTGCTTAATAATTTTGACTAAAGTAAGAAAAACAAGTGCGGGTAGGAAAATTGTTTTATGGAAAAGAGAAAAGAACCCAAGCTTTCCTGATTTGAAAACTTCTCAAACTTTCTTGCTGTTTTCAATATATATGTATTTTTTTCTATTGGTAAGCAATGGTTTTGACTGTATCTGTTAGAAGCTGTATCACCACGCAATCACCTCGTTGTGAGAGAGAGAGAGAGCCAAAAACATGGTGCAAGAGTACTTGAATTTTTTTTTCTTCCTACACAAAACCCATCCACATTCTTTCAGTCTAAAATTGCTTTTATTTTAGGCCAAGAATGATAACAATAAAAAAAGAAAAAAAAAAAGAGAGAGAGAGAGAGCATAGTATGTGTCTTTCAGGTAACAGGCTGTAACAACTAATGGAAAGTTTTGAAAAATAGTCATCATATAGTGCCTTGGAGAACAAAATGGCTACATCTGTTCTTGGTTCAAATAAATTTAATGGTGCTGGTCAATGAAAGAAAAAGGCCTGACAGTTAGTTTCCCTTAGAAACAAGGTTCAATTGATGAATAGGGCATCATTAATAGTAAGAAGACAAGTTCTGGAAGATTAATGGTATTCATAGTAAATTAAGGATTTCACAAGAAGTAGAATGATTGTTGGCTTGGAATAGCCATATATGAAAGACATAAAACACAACAAAACAAAACACACACACACAAAAAAAACCACCAACAAACAAACAAACAAAAAACCCCAAACCCACCTCTAAATGTCTTTACATTGAGACTTACCAAGATTTAAGTATTTATACTGCTTTAAGATAACTGATAGATCTTCACCTGATGTGTATTGCTGTCATTCAGCAAATGATTTTTAGTTGCAGAGGAAACAACATATTGGACCAATGTTGTTGCTATTTTAAAACTACAAAAAACCTAAAACTCAAATTAAAGTAGTAAATTCTATGGAATTTTATTTAAGCTCCTACTTGTGTTTATGAGTTCTGAAAGTTGAACACTGGCTTGATGGGCAGGATTGCCATGTTTTCATGACTTTCATTCATATATGCTTTAATATTTTGGTTTATGGTTTACAGTGATCAGTACTGCCAAATCCTTACAAATATTTTCCAAAATCTTGGTTTCTTATGGGAATATTAAAGATTTAAATTCTGCAATTTCTAGAAATATACCTTAAAATTGTAACAAGACTGATAAATACAGTTACCCATACAAAATCTGCAGAACATCAAAATAATTCTGAGGAAAGATACAGAATGATAAATCTCAGAGAAGATATTGATATATACGGAAGGACATGACTGAATTAAGACATATTCTTCATGAACTTCTCTATAACTGCAGTCTCTCCAGCTGGGACTGTATATCAGAAAATTACAACAAAGGTCTCCTGAGTTAAATCGCTTTTTAAAAAGATGCTATGGGCTAGGTTCATCATTTTTATACAGCCTCTGTGTATTCACTGAACACAGGACACTTCTATTACTAGTTATTTTTTTTTTAAAAAAAAAGCTTTCTTTTCACAATATCAGGATCAGTTAGGCTTTCAGGTTCTCCTTGGGATGTCATTGAAAGAAGAAACTTGTTTAAGAGAAATGGAAGGGGTGACATAGAAGAGGACAATTAAATATATATATTCTGGAATGAATATGAATATGCGCTTGTCCTAAAACTTGTCTTAAGGCAGGCTGGATACAAAAATGTGGATGTTAATGCAGAGAGGATTTTGCCTCCTGTATCCATCTTTTAAGAGTTTCCGTAAATTCTTATATCTTTGCGCCAAGGTTCTGAAGTTAATTTTTTCAGATATCTGTCATGTTTAGATCTTGGCTTTCTTCTTTGACTCAGTTCATAGTTGTACTTCTCAAAGATATTCTGGTCTGTTTGAAATCAGTCTTTGAGTTCAATGAGAAATTTGAGTAAGCAAGAAGAATAACATCAGAATCAAGGGCTGATTTCCCTTTCCCAACTGGTGCCTGGCCCTTATGCCACAGAATTTGACTTCAGGTGCATTAGTTTGCACAGGGAGGAAGATCAGGTTTGCTTTGAAAAGAGATACTATGTGATGCCCCAAAAAAGTATAAAAGTTTAACATTTTGAACTAATTAGTGTAACCATACAAAACCAAATACTTCAGATAGTGTTCTTTGCAGTGGAAATGTAATGTCTTGTGAAGAGAGCAGTTTACACAGGAGATTCTTCTTTCAAGATCTTAGTTCATGATCAAATAAAAAATGAATGGGAAGAATATTCTTTTTATCATTTTTGGTGTGAACTAAATTCTTTATTTTCAGTAATATTTACAGCGTTTTCCCCACAGCTATCTTTGTGAGTCAAAACCTAATACTTTCACACACCACAAGAAAGTGCTAGTCAGCATACTCTGTATTGTAAATAACTTAAAATGAGGAGTGAATCAAATGGGATTATTTTTCACTGACTTCTATAAGCATTCAATTGGTCGTGAATACTAGAAATGAGAGAGACCAAATGTATGTTTTCTGGTTCAGTGACTTCCCTTCACAGAATTACTTTCATATCAAAAGGGGAAATGGTCAAGTTGACTCAGAAAATATTTCTGGAAATGAAGTTGAAAAGAAGCAATTGTTTTGTCAGCTGGACTTTTAAACAGCAGAAAGACAGTAATTTTTATCTTACATTTGTATGCTAATCTTTGTAAGACCTTGACAGTTTTTCCTACAGAACAAGGGCCAGCTCAGAAACAGTAGTGACTTTTTTAATGTCAGGTTTTCAATAACTTATCAATGATGGTTTAGGGTTAGAATCAGACTTTCATCCCAGTAATAAAGCAGAGGGACTGCACCACTGTAGAAGCAATCCCAAGAAGAGCTCTCAATATGAATTATTCAAATCTCCTTCTGAGTTCTGGGAAACAGTGATTTGTGGCTTTGTTAGACCACTAATAAATTACTTTTTTTCACCTTTTCCTTCTCTGGGTTGGATGCTGTGGTCAGCAAGTAGTAAGATTGGAACTTCACATCTGTCCACTCACTCTCAACTTCCTTCCTTTCCCAACTACTACTTAATAACTGTACTCTAAGAAGTTGTCACAGGAATAGAAAGGAAATTCTTCCCTCTTAAGATCCTCATTAAAAGGATGCTTAATTAAATTCACAGTCCAGCCTCTGTGAGGCCTTTTTCAGTTCCAATATTGCCAAGGAGGTGAGAAAATCTCTTTGTTCCACATGTTTTAACCTTCTGTTTCTTCCCAGTGCCAAAATGTAAAGTTTAAAATGTTGTGCAGTGGCATGCAGCTGTGAAAACAGAATGATTTTTGAACGTGATTACATTGAGAGCCAAATTTGCTATCTACTCTCAAAGGTGAACATTCAGTGCATTTTTTTCCTTACTCACTTAACCTCTGAAATGTAATACGTTTGCAGAAAAAATTCTAATCATTTAGCATCTACTGACTGTATTCCTTTGTGTGCTTTTCAACATCCCTGGTGATCAATGCTAAGTATTTTATCAGATTCAAGACTCTAATAAACACTGGAAATAGACTGGGTTCATCCTATCTTATCCTAGTCTTATTTAGACTAAGGAAGATAAACTAAACTGTGTGTATTGTAACAAAAATATCCTCATCAAAATATTTAGACTTTAATTTTTGAGTCATTATAAGGGTGCTTCTATGCAGTTCTGAAACAAAATCAATTTGGCAGGAGTTCCTGCATCATGATTTTGAATCATGGTGTCTAGGTGAGAAGTACAATATAGATCTGAGCATTGTGTCCCAGCCTTATTCTGCAAGTGTGTTTACTATGTTTGTAAAAATATTTTCATCAAAAGTCCCACAAGAACATTCAGTCTTAATCAACTCTTTTTTTGTTCATTTTTGTAATTTTTTTCATGGTTTAGCAGAATCAGAAAAAATAGGGACACATACCTGAGGAAGATATTTGAATATCCATGAGATAAACAAGTTCAATTTTCAAATTGTAATTCAATGTTCAAAACAGATGATGACTAAACACTTTTACTAATTGCATAACTAGGTATCATTTAAATAATCATATAAATACAGTTGATTAAGAATGACTGATCTTTAAGAAAGCAATCAAAGTAACAACCAAAGCAGCATTGAAAGAAAGGTGGCAAAGTGTTGCATTGCCACAAGGAGTTTCCAAATGTGCTTACATGCATGGATTTAAGCACTACAAATCTAAATGTAATAATAAGCACATAAATAATTCAAGAAGTGCTCATCTAGGGAAGGCAAAAGGATTTTACCTTATGTCAGCTATCTGAATCAGTGGCCACATGCTTCACTTATATCAGCTCCACTAATAACCCACCTTTACTCCTGATTTACACTGAACTCAGCCTCCTGGACTTTCCCACAAACCACACAAGAGAAAGTCATACCTCTTTCATGTCCAAGCAAGGTCAGTGAAGCTTTCCAGAGGAAAATAGCTAAAAGTTCCCAAATTTATTTTGAACGGAAAGCAAAGTCAGCATATAGACAAGAGGTAAGTATGCATAGACGGGACTGCTCAGTGCTTTCCTCAGTCTACTGTGGTCTTCTTCACAGACACTTGGATGGCGAATAAGGTACAGACTCAAGAAAATCTGACTCTACAAGAAACAATATTTCATTAATGTATTTCAGGTCCCATAACTTTGCAGCCATTTCAATATGACTTTTTTTCAGGTTTTCCAATTGGAATTATAAATGTTTTACCAGAGCTATATATGCACACTGTCATTAAACAATAACCTTTTAAAATATGCTGTTGTTTGCACTGCACAAAAAAAGAATTATAAATACATAAGTGCATGAGGTGAACACCAAACACAAGCTGAATTTATTTTTTAAATTAATTTGCACGGAACATAGCTTCAACACTAAAGACAAAGCAATAGGGGAGAGAAGGGAGTGAATTATTTACATGTCCCAGAATTGCTTCATTCATTGGATTTGGATACCCTTTACTACTCCTATTTTTATACTAAAAAAATACAGAGGCCTAGAGCATCCTCTCAAAACTGAGTAAAATTCTGATACCATTAAAAGAACAATGTTATCTGTCACTGACTTAAGAATTCCAGGATTTAGCCTAAGCATTATAGTTCTATACCTCCTTAAGACAGTGATTTTTTAAAACTCAATGTTGTAAAAATAGCAATATGTGTTGTAAAAGCTGACTAATTGCAGATGGCTTTGTTTTTCCTATAGGTCTATGAGTGAATTTTCAGAAATGTGTATATGAGGAAGGAACTTACAGAGGTTATTTTAAAAATGATGCCAATGCTCAGCAGCAAAACCTTGCTAAAATTAGGAATCCTGTTGACATGTCAATGCTTTTCAAAGCCTCTTTCAGGTTTTCCTGTACACTGATTGCTTAAGATAACTCATGAATGTTATGGCAGAGATTTCTCTCAGCCTCTTTTCCAGCAGCTGAACTTTGGAACTGTTGATTTTGCCCAGAAGTGGTGTGGGATGCCAAGATCCTGCATAGGTCTCACGTCCTCTCTCCCCAGTGTACCAGAACTGTTACAGCTATCAATGGTGACTGTATTTGCTGAGTGCCTGGACATGGGGTTAACAAAGTAAGCAGTACACCATATATGCTTCTATAGATCTCCCACATGAAGAGGAGAATTTTTTTGAGCTGAAACCATTTACGTATTTTGAAAACTTTAATTTAAACTTTTTAGAAGCTGTCTTTCCTAGTATATTATCTTTTCAAAAGGAAATGGTACCATTATACTACAGAACAAAATTAAAAATAATACTGACAATAATAAGGTAGTTCATGAGTAAATATAGTAATAACACAAATGCTTTCCTTTTATACAGAAAATACTCACATAGCCTACTGTTTTTGTTCTCAGAAACGCATATCTCCAAATAATTTATTAATCTAAATTCTTCATAATTACATTTAATGACTCTATTCTTTTATCATAGTGCAAGATTTAAATAATAAAAGAATCCTAATAGACTGTAATTATTGTAATCTATCTGTAGATATTAAAAACATTTTGGAGAGGAAAGCATGTTTTAGTTACTGGTAATATAGTGTTACTGCTGAGCTGTATTCATATTCCTCCTCCCTAATCAGGATTATGGTGTTCAACAGTTTCTGCTTAGCTTCAGCAGCTAAAAGATTTAGGATGAGAATAATGTGCACGCAAAGTGCAGCACAAGCTCTAGCATTGCTACAATCCCCATGCCTGATCTGGGGCTCTGTTTAGCTAACTTTGAGATTTTGAGGGACAGAACTAAAGAACAAAAGATTTAAAACACTCCAGAAAGCAAATCCTTGCTTGGCTTGTCAAACTATACATACTTGCTTTACAATTTATCACAGCTGGTATTCCTGACCTGACTTCAGGCATTAGAAATCAAGAGCAGCTGTCTTCTTACCTTAGCATACTACTCCACAGAGGTATTTTGATGTTTTCTTTGAAATGGTATCTTACCCAAAAATAATAAGCACCAAAGTGTTCTGTGTTTTTTCCTTAACATTTTAAATGCTGAAAATGCTGAAAGGTTGGGTGTTTTTCCATCTCAGGTAATTTGCTTTTCTGTCGACACTAGGTCTGTCCCCTAAACTCCAATGTTTTTAAATAAATTAAATTAGCATAAATACAAATTATATGTAACTGTCTATGCTATTTTGTAATTTATATTAATGTTAAACTGAACAAAATGTGTGACAGCACATTTCAGATTAAAATTTTAGAAGATACAGCCTCAATTACTTTTGAAATATTTTGAGCCTTCTGGATAGTCTCTTCTATTGGTAGAACATTGTTTGCGAGTTAAAAACCATCTGACTGATAATATGAACTATGTCAGTGGCAATACAATTACTTTTATTTTACTTAAGGATGTCTGCTGGAAAATATAACTGCCAGAGTAACAGAAGGGACTGCTAGTAAAGAATGGTGCTGTTTTGTTTGCATTAGAATCAGTGGTCAAAGCTGGCCACTAAATGCGTAAGCTATAAACACCACAGAGAGCCACTAGAGCCTATTCTTGAACAAGTCTGAATTACGGTCCCAGTAAGATTTTTCATGTTCAGAGCTAGATAGCACCATTATTAGTCTACAGCTATTTACAGGTAAATATATCTATAAAAATGTGTGCATATTGATATATGCTCCATTTTGTAATAAAATTTTTAAATTGTCGTATTTTGCTATACCTTATTTAGAGAGCCAGAAATCAAAACATATACCTTATACTGAATAATCAACAGAAAAGAATTTACTTACTTGTTTGTTTTTTTGTTTTGTTTTGTTTGTGGTTTTTGTTTGTCTGTGGGTTTTTTTCTGAGTTGATAAGAATGTAAGTTTTCTTCTTTTTCCTTTTTTGTCTCCTTGACACATGGGAAATAGGGATGACATCTTTGGTCAGGGGTCACATTACTTAAATACCTGATCCATCTCAGGTGACTGTGGATTACAACACCTTACCATTGCAGTTCTCTTTTCAAGCACTTCTAAGAACCCCAAAGGTCTGAGTTTGGGTTGAATTGTATTCACATACCTGCTTGTAGGTGCTGATCATTACCCTCTCTTCTCATTTTCATGGGGACTATGTATTGAATCTGGAAGGTAGATGATAGGACTATGAGCTATAGCAATCTAATGATAGAAGACACAAAAAAACCCAAAATGGATTAAAAAATTATTGGTTTCTTTATTTCACTCTACATCATGAACACAATGTCTACAGCTCTGCCGCATTTTGTACATACAGTGATTTTTAAGTGATCTTTTAAACATTAATACCCCTTTGGCTAAGGCATTAAGATTTTAGGTAAAGGTTTATTCTTACATTTATTCATGTGCTTAGTGAAGTATATAACATACGAACACCAAAGAAGCTCTCTGTTCCAAAGTACAAGAAAGACCCAACAAATAGATGAAAGACATAAGAAGGAAACAGCACAACCTAGGTGAAAACTTGTTTCAATTTATCTATCTATCTCTTTATTCACATGATTACATAGGCATATGGCAACATCTTGATATTTTTTTTCTCGTCTGGAATTACATGTAAAAGTCTTAGAAAATATAGTGAGAAATTATGTTAGTTTATGGGCCTAACCAAGAAGATAAATCTATACTGGGTAAATTTTATTGTAGTTTACTTTCCATAATGCTTTAATTCCTATCATAGTCATTAAATTTCCATTGGACCACAAAATGATGTGACTCATGTCTGCCATGCTTGTTTTGATCTTCCTCTTCCCAGCAGGTGAAATTTGTGTATTCAATGTTGTATTGGCTATACATGGCAAGGTTTTGGTAGTGGGGTGTGAAGGCTGCAGGGGTTCCTTCTGTGAGAAGAGGTAGTTTACATTTTGGAAACATTCACCATTGAGAAATGCTTGTGTTTTTCATGCACTCACTTTCCTCATTCATGTGATACTAGCTCATGTTCTTACAGGACCTTTTGTATTCTTCAAATACTTCAAATTCAGCTTGTCAGGGAAAAAGTATTGGGAACTAGATGGCCAAATGCACATAAGCAACTTAGTTCAAAAGTAGTACTTAAGAGTTAAAAGAAAGCATCAAATAATTAGAAATCAACTAACTTCCAGGAAAAAGAAATATTGAATTGTGTAGTTTTACAAACTCAGCCTTCTTCATGACAATTAATTTCTTTCAGGTCACTGGTGAATATAGAGAGAACAAAAAAATATTGATACACACCTGTCCCCCAGAAAAGCCTCAGTATGAGGCCTGAAATGAGAATTCAAACATCGGGATATAATAACAAAAATATGTATATTTTATAGATACGTATGGAATATATAGAGAAAATCTAGAATATATACTAATGTGATATAATCACACCTTTCAGAAATTATGAGAAGGGACTATCTTGGTCTTAATAGTTGAATTCTCCACAGTTGATATTTCCATTCACTGTTACTGATTACTCTCCACGCTACTCCAGCCATTATTGTTAGGGAAGCAGAAACAAAATGTTCTTATATTTAATATTTAAAACATCTTTTACATCAAATTCTCCCTGACAACTCTAGGTTTTTTACCAGAATTCTACACCAACACCGTTATCTAGTGCATACTTTTTGACAAGCAGTGGTGTATTTCCTATGGTTACCCAGAAGAGAGATAGTTTCAATTTCTGTTATTATTTTATAAGGAAGTCATCTGAGTACTAGATTTACTAATTACAAAGTACATTATTTCTTTAAGGTCAAATATTTAAGGACTCAGTTACCTGAGATAAAAGTCAAACTTGTTGTTAAAATGTGAGAAATTATCAAAGAATCACTTACCCTACACAGCAATGTTTCACTTTTAGAAATTCAAAGTATAATGACAATAAGACAGCATATTGTTTGGAACTGTCTTATTTTAGGACTGGGTGGTGTTATGAAAGTAGAAGTAGCAATACAGATAATAGCACAAGTGGGCACAGTCAGTATAAAGTTAATTTTTTACCGGAATTTTCATTGTTCCAGACCTGTAAAAAAGAAAAATTTCTATTGTTGTGGGTTTTTTTAAAGAACAAGTGATTTAATTTCAATTTACATAAATAAGGAACAAACAGGTAATCCATGCTATAGCAAATTTCATTCTAATTGAAATAAGGAGGTGTAGGGTGATTCAGATATTTAACTAGGTACAAACAGAGAAATAAAAAATTCTTCACAATTAGTAGTTCAGAAATGGAACTCAGTGTCTCCATCCCTTCAGTTTCTTGCTGATACCTACTCTAGACAGATTTGTGCCATAAATGACAGAGGGCAAAGAAAGGCTGCTTAAGTACACTTGATTTCTCAACCCCCCTTTCACAGCGCTGCGCTCTTACACTGTCCTGAAAAGTCCCTCCTTTTTCCACATGGTTTCCCAATCAGTGCCTAGCAGAGAGATGGCCACCAGTATCTTCACCAAAATGAAGAGATGAGTCAGGAATTTATTTTCAAGGAAAAATAAAAGTAGGGGAATCCTGTAGAAATGTTATATATTAAAAACAAAACAAGAAACAAAACCAAGCAACAACTAACCAACCAAAACAACCAAAAACATCTTGACACTACCCACAATGCAGACATGAAGTTATGATTACACATCTGACTTGGGCTATGTTCTGAATAACTAGTAATAGAGGTTTAACTCAGTTTCACCAGCTATATCTTTTCAAATGCAATCTTTCTTAACATTAATGACTATAGATTCAGACATCTTCAAACACACAGTGCCAGTCTTTAAACAGAGAGCTCTGAAACATCAAATTGATGTTCTAGAATTACTCTATAGACAAATCCAGCTTAAATGATACAAGATTCTCTCAAAAAGCAAGGAAAAAAATCCTCTCATTTAATTTTTCTTATGATGTATTTCTCCCTTCATGCAAACCCTTCATTTGGTACCCTAAGATTCAGGAACCTGCTGCTACTCCAGCAATTACTGACCTCAGTGCAGTTCATTTTCAGACGAGAAAGCTGCTGAGACAAAATTTCTTAAAATGGTTGGCATGGGGATTAAAATAAATTATCATGCTGGAATCTGCACTCTGTTGTAGATTTCCACTATTCCTAAATGAAGTGTTAACATAAAGAGTTAATGTGAAGCCTTTCCACAAAATAATTTAGCTCTGTAATAAATATTCAGCATACTGGGCTATAAAATGATTCTATCTCAGGGGAACAAGCTGGCCTGTGCTTCTGCATCAATATAATAGTTGGCAGCCATAAAGTGAAGATGATACTTCACTTCAGAAGTCGTTTGTGCTTTAGGGGAAAACTGAGCTCCTCAACAGAGAAAAGAGGAGAATAGAGAAGTTGTTGCTGAGAATTGTAAGTAGAAATAACTAGTTTGCTATTATTTTACTTCTGTTCTTATTGTACTACTATTTTTCATTTCTTACTCCTTTCATCTTAATCCACAACTTTTTAAAAGCTTTAATCTGACTTCTGCCCAATGAAATTGCAGATAAAGCAGCCACACTTAGCTCTCCACTCTTATAGAAGATCTAGGGACACACTGGGCATTTAATGTTACCTCCTCAATTTTCGCCTATCTTTTCCACAGAAAATACTATGCCATCCAATGTTTGTTCATATTGTTCAGGAAAACATGGGAAGTGTACTCATGGGAATGCCCACCATCACCTGAAAATTAATTAGGAAGTGAAATACACTCATTATTCTACATTCTACTACGTTTGTGTATTGGATGGTGGCTGTAAATGAAAAAAGGATGACAGCTATGAAGTGGAAATGGTAATCACATGTTCATACTAAGGAATCCATGATCCTTTTAGACCTCAAAGATGTACTTCTGTGGAAAACAGTTTTCAAGAACTTTTACAGCAAATGAATGGTTGATTAAAAATATACCTGTTAAAACATAACCCGAAACAAACATTATAGAAAATTAGACCATGTACAACGAGTTCCTCACACAAATCAGTCTATCTGCTGTGAAGTTTACAGATTTTTTAGATGTGATTTATATGAAATTACTAAGAACTTTTTTTTTCTCACAAAGGGATGTGAAACTAGATCTAATGACCTACTGTATGAAGGGATTTTTAAAAGTGTGCTGTTTTCCCCATTTAGTGATGCTCATGAATCATTCTGAAGGAGTTCAAAAACATTCCTTTTGAAAATAATTGAACTTAAAGGGCTGATCAGAAGCCTTGGCATTGGTGAGAAACACTTCTTGTGCAAGGCAGGAAGGACAGACTAAGGAATTACATATGCTCATCACTTTTGTAGATTGGGATTTGGGGAAAAATGTAGCTACACATCAGTTGTTTGATTGCAACAAAGACTAGAACATGGAAAAAACAGGAATGAAGGCTACGCATCTTTGATTAGTAGAGAAAATTCATCATAGTAATTAAGACTACAAACACAAACAGAAAAGCCACTATATTTGTAGCATTCCATTGTTGATGTGTAGCAAAAAATAAAGACCCTCATCCCTCCAGGGCTTTATACCACAGAACTCTGTCAATCAGTTCCCTGAA
>NW_010255984.1:0-518 GCF_000690775.1 Eurypyga helias
TAGTCTTAGGCTTAGTCTTAGTGTTTAGTTATAGGGTTAGTCTTAGGCTTTAGGCTTTAGGCTTTAGGCTTTAGTCTTTAGGCTTAGTCTTAGTCTTAGTCTTAGTCTTAGTCTTAGGGGTTAGTCTTAGTCTTAGTCTTAGTCTTAGTCTTAGTCTTAGTCTTAGTCTTAGGGGTTAGTCTTAGGGGTTAGTCTTAGTCTTAGTCTTAGCCTTAGTCTAAGGGGTTAGTCTTAGTCTTAGTCTTAGTCTTAGTGTTAGTCTTAGTCTTAGTCTTAGTCTTAGGGGTTAGGGTTAGGGTTAGGGTTAGGCTTAGGCTTAAGGCTTAGGCTTAGGCTAGGCTTAGGCTTAGGGCTTAGGGCTAGGGTTAGGGTTAGGGCTAGGGCTAGGGCTAGGGTTAGTGTTTAGGGTTAGGGTTAGGGTTTAGGGTTTAGGGTTAGGGTTAGGGTTTCGGGTTTCGGGTTTCGGGTTTCGGGTTAGGGTTAGGGTTTCGTTTAGGTTTCGGTTTAGGTTTCGGTTT
>NW_010255985.1:0-1000 GCF_000690775.1 Eurypyga helias
GGGGCAATGGACCACGGGTTTTGTGTGGCTGCATTGCACCCTGCAGTGGGTGGTGGAGCTGCCGTGGGACATGGAGCCGCAGTGTCTGTCGAGGGGAGTTGACAACGCTGTAGAAGTGGAGTTGGCGCAGGGGGTGCCATGGCTGCTGCGTCCGCTGAGGGTTATTGACATCGCCACGGGGTTGGACTTGGCATGGGGGGTGCCGTGGCTGCAGTGTCTGTCGAGGAAAGCCGATGTTGCCACGGGGGCGGACTGCTGGTGAGAGGTGACACAGCCGTGGGGGATGAAGCTGGCAGGGAGGGTGGACTAGCTGTGCGGGCTGGGACCACTGCCCTGCCCGCTGCGTGGGTCCGCAGCGCTCCCCTTTGCGCTAGGGGGATTTGTGTGCCTGCACAGAGCCCGCCTCTGCCCCAAACACAGATGGGGCAGCGCTCTCAAACATTTCTTTAATTCTAAACAATTCAGAGACAAACTGACCAATAGGGCACTCCAAGACCACAAAAAATTTCAAAAATACTCATATGCTTCTGCCATTCACCTAAGAGGACGGGAAAAATTGGGATAATTTCCACACATGCAAACAACTAAATAATTCCTCCTCATCCAACCAACTGAATGATCTCCCCTCTACAGGCTGTGCCCCAGAAGACAGAAGGGGAAAGGTGTAAATAGTGAAAGTTCCTTGTGAGAGACCGTGAATTAGTGCAAGCATGTCTCAGCATCAGCTGAAAAAGACACCTTATCAATACTTTTCTCATTGTAAATCCAGGAACAGAGCTTTGTACCAGCCACTGTGAAGAGAGTTAACTCTCTACTAATTAAACCCAGCACACTAAGATTTCTGAAAAATACCTGGTTTGGGATGCAGGATTTCAGGAATAGTGTGATTTGAAGACTTTCAGGGGAGCGAGGGAGGGGAGGGGACAGGAAGAGAGGGGAGGGAGACTTCCTGGCATCATTTATACAGGAATCTCTACTCACTTGCTCATCCTGATCAGGC
>NW_010255986.1:0-6710 GCF_000690775.1 Eurypyga helias
GATTCTATGATTCTATGAAATTAAACCAGATGGCTATAAGGAAAACCTCCAAGCAGAATTTAGTATTATTCTATTATATTTCCTCTTGGAAACCTTAGAAATTAAAAGTTTTGTCCCTTTCCTGTTACCAAGTTATTTAAAGACAGGCTTAACTTCTTAGTTATGTACGGATTTTAAGCTATGGTCTCTCAAGAGTTTTACAAACACTCTAGATATTTGTGTGAATTTCTCACTGGGTATTTGTTGTAGCAATTATAAAATGGAAGTATCAATGTAACTGATCATATGTGTTGTAGAACACTTGATTACTGTTCTTCTTGGATTATAGCAGTAATGATTGTTTAAGAGAGTTCCAAAAGAAGAAATCTCCAAGAGCATATTTCGATTTGAAGCTAACCACTGTTTCCTATAAATAGACACGTATTGTAAGTTGATTTTTGGAAATGCTGGGAAACTTCTCTTGACTTTTTAGCACTCGGTTCAGTCAGGCTACCTGTTACCTTTATCACAGACTTCCTGCACATTATAGAGCAAGTCTAAGTCAGGAAAACAACAGAATAGAAAAAAATCCACCAAAAGATTTGCCATGTTCTTTTTGTCAGGCATTTATGAGTATGTTATTTTAATATGATGATGGGGTTTATCCATGTTTGTCATATGGTACAGGTCCATCTTATACCACTTAGTCCAATTTTTCTCTTTTTACTGTATATGTATGGAATACCATTTTTTCAAATCTGCATTTATTTCCATTAAGAGTAAGAGAAGAAAGGAAAAATATTATTTTTTCTAAGCATGAAACAAACATATTTCAAGAGTCTCATTTTTGGAAACATTCCAAATGGGGCTGAGATGCTGTGACACTGGAGAAATTAATATTTGTCTTCTGCTAATCTCAAATATGTATAAACTGGGAATTGAACCGTATGTTGGTGTTTTGACGCACATTGAAATAACAGAGAACTGGTGATAAGCTGAAATTCTGGTCCATAGTGGGAAACACTTGAATTAAAATTACACATTTCTTCCATAAGGCAACATCAGATAATCTTTCAGACTATAAACAGGCAGTGGACATGATACTTCTGTACTAATGACTCATGTAAGGAAGGGTTTTTTATGTGTGTGCATGTGAATTTATTGATTTATGAATTATTGAGTGCAATTACTAGCAGCCATTGTTTCCAAATGTACTCTTTAGGCATTAAAAATCTTGGGAAGCAATTTTCCTTGAGTGTGCACTTTCTAGAAGCCTATTTAGTTTAACTTCTGGTATTTATTCAGAGGCTTGAAAACACGTAAGACATTAATAAAACACTAAGATTTGCCCATTGAATTGCCATGTGGAAAATTCTTTAGCGAGCAATACATTTGAGACAGATAATTGCTATTCAAACTTAGTAGTGTAAACTATTGAAAGCAGCTCTAGATTTCCAAGAAATTATTCTCAGCTTCTTGGACATTCATAAAATTTTCATCAGTGGAATCACTTACTTTAAAAAATCTGTACATTCACTCAGGTGATGGGCAAGCAGTTCTATTACAATAAAATTCATTACTAATTTCGCTTAATTTTAGTTATTTTTTTCAAGTTTAATTAAGCTTATATTTCCACATTAAACTGCATAACTCACAGTATTTTAAAAAAATCTATCAGTCTCATTTCAGATACAGTTAATAAGTAGAAAAGCCTCTTTGGAAATTAAAGAGCTTTTTTACATTATCTCTATAATTAACTCAGTATTAAATTAATAATGGAGACATAATAAAATTTTAAATTGAAGCTCTGAAATACAGAATTATAAATAGCTAATCTAAATAAAAATATAAATGAAAGAAAAAGGAGATATGGGACTACTCCAGGGGAAAGTATTATGAAATAAAGTCAGTGATTTTTTGTATATATAGATATATATATACATATGTATAGAGAATGCAAGCTACTGATATTTCTGAGTTCCGACTATGAATATATTGGGTTATACTTGGAAGCTGTGGTGCCTAAGAAATTAGGAATATTTCACTTGTAACCCAATTCTGTTCTAGGATACGAGATGCACTTCTGTCCCATAAGAGTCATCTTCTAGTTCTTTCTATTCAGGCATAATCAAGGTTTAGTCACCAGATTGTCTCAACTATGTGATTTATAGCATGGCTGACGGTGCCATAGAGCACGCCATAGTTCTACTCCCTCAGGTAGCATGAATGGACAACTGCTGGAGCCCTTTCTGACCCTCATATATAGATTTTGCTCTAGCTGAGATCGTGTCATGAAGTTGGTGAAAGAGAGAATGATACATACCTGCATTTATTGCACCATAGAGTTTGAGCATCACAATTGTTGTGTGTATCCAGAGGAACTAAGAAGCCTGGTTCCTCAAAATAGACATCATCTCCAGTTCTATCCCTGACCCTACTTTTGCCATAGTGGGACCTTTCATATTATGTGGGATTAATTACCCAAAAGATCAGAATCAGCTTATATTTCGAGAAGACTTTTCCAGCAGCCTGGGTTAAAGTTGTGAGAAGAAAACTTCCTACACTGATATGGGCCCCAGATTAGTATCTATAGTTGATTTTTCAGGTAGGCAGTGATGAAGTTGCAATAAGAAATCTGAAGACAATCAAGAGATACATCAGGACCTTTGCGTGACTGCTTAAGGGATCAGGAGCATAAGCAGTGTTCTCCTCTATCTTTCCAGTTGCAGGGAATGATGAGGGAAGAAACAGGAAGATCCAGCAGATCAATACTTGCCTCCAAATCTGGTATCACTGGCAGAATTTTGAGTTATTTGCTCATGGGTTAGTTTACACAACACCAGGCCTGCTGGCAGCAGACGGGGTACATCTGTCTCAAAGGGGGAAAAAGTTCTTTGCACAGGATTTAGCAGGGCTTACTGAAAGAGCTTTAAACTAGATTTGAAGGGGGAAAGGAATAAACCCCTTGCTTAGAGCTAAGCTTAGAGCAAGCTTGCTAGATCTAAGTTTGGAGGCAGAATGCCAATATTTGAGGGATGGTGAGTTAGTGAGAAGTCCCTTGGTCTTCTGTCTCAGTGGAGGTAAGGGATGCAGATCCATGCAGCAGAAAACATGCAAGGGTTATTGTAGTTTTAAAAACCATGGAAGTGCTTGAAAATTGTCATGGAAGAATTAAGATTTCTCCCCTCAAAAAGGTGGCAGGATTAGTAGCCCAATTGAACATGGGCAACAAACAGGAGGTGCTGGAAGCCGTTACACAGCAGGAAAACTGTGATATAGTTGTCATCATAGAAACATGGTGGAATATCTTGCACACATGGAGTGCTGTAATGGATGGCTATAAACTCTTCAGAAGGAAGGAGCAGCAGTGAAGTAGCTGTGTGTGTTAGGAAAGCTGTACAGAGGGACCTGGACTGGCTGGCTTGATGGGTTGTACTGTATAGGGTTTCACAAGGTCAAGTGCCAGGTCCTGTACTTGGATCCCAAAAACCCCTTTCAGTACTGCAAGCTTGGGGATGCGTGGCTGCCCGGCAGAGAAAGACCTGGGGGTGTTGGACAACAGCCACCTGAATATGAGCCAGCAATGTGTCCAGGTGGCCAGGAAGGCCAGTAGCATCCTGACTTGTATCAGAAATAGTGTGGTCAGCAGGATTAGGGAAGTGATTGTACTTGTCACTGGTGAGTCCATATCTCAAATACTGTGTTCCATTTTGGGCCCTTCACTTCAAGAAAGAGATTGAGGTGCTGGAGTGTGTCCAGAGAAGGGCAATGAAGCTGGTAAAGGGTGTGGAGCACAAGTCTTTAGAGAAGCGCCCGAGGGAACTGCGGTTGTTTAACCTGGAGGAAAGGAGTTCAGGGGAGACCTCTCTACAGCTACCTGAAGGGAGTCTTTAGAAAGGTAGGTGTTGGTCTCTTCTCCAAAATAACAAGTGAAAGTGTGAGAGGAGATGGCCTCAAGTTACACTAGGGGAGCTTTAGATTGTGTATTAGGAAAAATTTCTTCACTAAAATGGTAGTCAAGCATGATTAAAGATATTAGGAATGCTCACCTGACTAGTGAGATATTTCATATCTGTATATCTGCGTGTACTTTGGCCCTGAATTGTCATTCTCATTGCCAAAAGGTTTTTTCTAGGTACTGTATTACCTGAAGACTGAAATATAAAGCAAGTAGAGTTGCAACAGGCTGCCCAGAGAGGTGACTGAGTCACTGTCCCTGGAGGTATTTAAGAGGTGTGTGGATAAGGTGCTTGAGACATGTCTACGAGGTGCTTAGGAACATGGTTTAGTGGTGGACTTGGCAGTGTTGGATTAATGGTTGGACTCAGTGATCTTAAGGTCTATTGCAACCTAAACCATTCATAATTCTATAAACTGAAATAAAATGAGAGGATTTAAATAAAATTCTGAGGGATTATTCCGATACATGAAAGACTTGTAAAACGAGATTTAAGTAAATTGATACAAATGTGTGATTGGAATATAAAGATTTAAGGATGTGCACTTACTATTGATAGGATATTAGAAGTAGGCCCAGAATAAATTCCCCAAGGAATTAGGGGTTTAATTATGATTAACAATAATAACTGTTATTATAATTACTGTAGCTGTCATTATGAGAGACCATAAAATAATGATTCAGTGAGGAAATTAAAATGTTAGATTATTTTAGAATGGGCTTTACAGAAGCTGCTCGTGATCGAAGACCACCTCAATTGACTTTCTGCACTTAGGTCCCCAGATTATTCCTTCTTGAATCATGATTCTTCCCATAGAAAATTCTAATTTTTCAAGTAATATTTTAGAATGCAAAAATGCTTAGAAGCCTCAAAAGTTGTTGCCTTTTAATGTACAGTTCCTCTTACAAATACTTAAAACCTAAGGAAAGAGGCCACTGTTGAGGGAAGAACAGTCAGATACGTGAGGATGTCCTACACATGCTGTTCTATTTTAGCCTCACCTAACTTTAGACCTAATGTGCCCATGATCAGAGATAAGTTGCCATAAATTCCCTCCTTATTCAGTGGGAAAAGACAGGCATCCACTTTTGGTCATGGATTGTTGCACCCTCAGTTGCCAACAGACTGCACTAGGAGCATGGGGAGAATAATTCTCTAGTGGGATTCTTAATTAGATCAACATGTTCCAAGTTTTACTTAATTCACATCATATGTATGTGCAAATAAATATAATCTTGGGATTATTTATGATAATTATTCCAGTGCAAGGGAAGTGTGAAGAAACTGGCCAATTTGGTCATCTCTGTGCTAAGTGAAAGGTGTCTTTTACACCCCAAGCCATTCATGGGACATAAAATGAAACTCAGACACTTCTTGAAGAGTGATGATGAAAAAGGTGCTCTACTAAAATTGGAAAAGTAATTAGGAGCTGAAGAAATATAAAGAAATATGAAGGTTGAGAGGGTGGATTTAAATTATAAGGAATAATGTAGTTCAAATGTTAAGCAGGAGACAATCTTGTTATATTTCATATTTGTTCTCCAAACTAAAAAAACCCCACTCGACAGGAACAAAATGTCTTAGCTGAAAATAAAAAGTTTACGTGACATGATTTTATAAATCTATTTTAAAATGTCAGTAAGGTCATTATTACCCCATTAATTTGGTGCTGTCAGGCAGTCATTAGAAAGTTACTGTATTGTAATTCTTTTTTTTTTTTTTTTAACTCTACTACCACAATTATTGTTTTTTAAGATCCAGTGTTGACGGTGTTGGTCTCCTTCAAGGGAAAAATATTAGTTTCAAAAACCATAAAGAGTATCAGAAAATGACACAATTCTGTAGAATGTACTATATACAGATTCAAATCCTGAAGCTGATAAACACTTTATATGACAGAACCATACAGAGACTTAGATGTATGTATTATAATGTTATGATATAACCAAAGAGTACAAAACCAGAATGTTTTCTTTGGGAATGAGATCTAGAAAGTTCCTACAAAAGTTAATGTTTCCCTTTGGCAGGAAAAATAATTACTTAGATTTAACTGTGTATAGCGTCTTCTGTTTTGGAAATCTAAGTCATTTATTTGGAAGCCATACAGCTGGCATTCATACTGAGAGTGACTGATAACTCTTTGAAAGATAAAAAGGTAAAAGATCTGTATCAGACTTGATGCAATATTAACAATGAGATTCCTCATTATGCAAAAACTTCCCAGGACAGGTTCATGCCTTCACTTTTATAAACACAATAAATTTGGGGTTTGGTGTAGGTTTTGTTTGTTTGTTTGTTTTTGGGGGTGTGTGGTGTGTGTGTTTATGGTTGGTTTTGTTTTTCTATAAAGGTTTCATGTATTCTACCTTTCTTTTTCCTCAGTGGACAATGTCAAATGCTAGAAAATAGGATGGATGTAACAAAAAACTTTTTTGGGCATTAAGTTAACATTTAAAGAGAGCTTCCTTCTAGACACCTCACAAAGTTTAGTTTATGCTTCAGATAATTTACAATTTTAAGGAATAAAGAACTCCTTTAAAAATTGAAAGATATGTATGTTGATTCTGTGTAAGTCACTGCAGTCAGTGCTGTAAGATTGGAATGCGTCATCATTAGACAGCTAAGGCCTGTGAATTTTAGCATGCATCTGAAGTTCTTTACTCAACAGAACGGAGAGAGCAGAACACATGTAGTCAAAGATATAGAGCTAATATTACTTCTGTTCTCATAGAAGACTTAAATGCAGACTGTTTTCTCTCAAGAAATTTTTAA
>NW_010255987.1:0-2726 GCF_000690775.1 Eurypyga helias
CATTCTATGATTCTATGTTTTCCATATTTCAAAAGTGAAGTAACCACTGACTATATGGCATAAAGTGGGTACTATGTCTACAACTGGTTTCTGGGTTTAATTTTCTTTATTTTTTCATGACCATCCAATAAGAAAATTCCTTTTGGTTTATGAAGCTAAATGAATAACAAACCAAAAATCAATCATTTGAACTACCCTAACATTAAAAAAAAAAAAAAAAATGAAGAATTTATATTTCCTCATTCCCTGTTTTTTCACCATTATTAAAAACAATTTGTATAACTTTTAAATCCTATATCCTTAGTTGTGATGAAAATCTTGTAAAGATTTTTCTACTGGAATGATAATTTACATAGGTGTTTTCTTTGCTTTTGCCTTTTTTTTTTCCTCTGTCTCAAATGTTAATCTTTAAACTATATTTTTTAGCATAACAATTTGTTTTGGAAAAAGGTGACAGAGAGTTTTCTCTTTTGGGGTTGGGACAGGGGACGTATTTTAAATCCTAAGAGATACAGAGTCCTTTGCATTCATGAACAAGTTAATTTCATGGCTGCACTGGTTTTTCGGCTGGGATAGAGAAAATTTTCTTCATAGAAGCTCCTATGTCACTATGTTTTGGATTTGTGACCAAAACAGTGTTGATGACACAGGGATGTTTTAGCTATGGTTGTATAGTGTTTGCACAATGTCAGAGACTTCTCTGTTTCTCACATTGTACTGCTGACAGAGGAAGTTGGGAGGCAACACAGCTGGGGAATCTGACCCAAACTGCCCTAGATGTCCCATGTTATAAAGCAGGCTGGAGAGGTGAACCTGTGCTAACCACATGAAGTTCATTAAGGCCAAGTGGACGGTCCTGCATGTGGTTTGGGGAAATCCCAAATGGATGCAGGCTAGGCAAAGAATGGATTGAGAGTATCCCTTAGGAGTGGGACTTCAGGGTACTGGTGGATGGAAAGCTGGACATGAGCTGGCAGTGTGTGCTGGCAGCCCAGTAAACCAAACATATCGATCAAATGATACATGGCCAGCAGAGCAGGGGATGAGATTCTTGCCCACTATTCGACTCTGGTGAGACCTCACCTGAAGTACTATATTCAGCTCTGGGGCCCCCCACATAAAAGACATGAACCTGTTGGATTGGGTCCAGAATAGGGTCATGAAGATAATCAGAAGGTTGGAGCACCTCTCCTATGAGGACAAGCTGAGTGCTTGTTCAAACCTGGAGAATAGAAGGCTCGGGGGAGACGTTATAGAAACTTCCAGTACCTGAAGGGGCCAACAAGAATGGTGGAGGGGGACCCAAAGTCATCAAGTGATTAAAAAGGGTAATGGTTTTAAATTGAAAATAAATTTAGATTAGATATCAGGAAGAATTTCTTCCCAGAGAGGGTGGTGTGGCACTGGAACAGGTTGCCCAGAGGAAGCATGAATGCCCCATCCCTGGAAGTGTTCAAGGACAGGTTGAATGGGGTCTTGAGCCACCTAATCTCTCCAAACCATTCTATGTTTCTATGTCATTGTGCTCAGCAATAATATATGGGGAAAAGAGGAGGAAGAGGCGTGTTGGTTTCAGGCAGGAATGAGCTGCTTTCCAGGACTGAGAGCTGTCTGGCCCACAGTGGCCGAGAGATTTTGTTTCATTCCATGACACATCAGGCTCAGTGGTCAGGCTGGGTGCATTCACAGTTTGGAAGGTTGGAAAGTGGCCTGAGGGTGGGTTTGTTTGGGGTTGTTGAGCTAGCAGATATCTTTGCTGATATCTCCTTCTGTTAGATCTTTAAGGGCTCTTAACAGAGAAGCAGCTTCTTTTGTTAAACTGGATAAGGAGGGTTGGGTTTTTCTTTTCTTTGCTTTCAGGCTCTGGGGCTTTTTGGGGGGTGTTTCTTTCTACTCTTGGACTTTTTTGTTTTTTCTTTCCTCTTCACTCAGATTTTGCTTGCTGTTTTGGAATCTGGCTGTATCAATTCACAGGTGCTGAGATACTGTATCGTATGTTTTAATTTCTGTTGTTTTAACTACTTAGTAGTAGTAGTATTGTTAGTATCACTATGTTTCATTTATATAATTGCATATTTTTATCTCAGCTTCCATGAGCTTCCCTTGTTTTTTTCTTTCTTCCTCCATCCAGAAGTGATAGAGAGACTGCGTGGTACTCAATTGCCAGATAAGGCTAAACCAAGACAACCACGAGGGTGTACGTTCAGAGTTAGGGTGTCTGTCTTCAAAAGTAAGGATCATATTTGCATGTACAGTTTTTGCTTTTACCTACTAAATTGCCTTTTTATCAACTCATGAGTTTTCTCACTTCCGCCCGACTCTCTGCCCCATCTCACTGGGAACGAGTGACTGAGTAGCCAGGGAGGGACCGAGATGCTGGCCAGAGCTGAACCATCACTGGATACAAGTTTGTCTTCTGCACCAAGAGACTACCAACCTCCCACTGCACATTTTGTTCCTGTCAGAACGGCATGTACACTTATAAGTCTTTAACCTTCAACAGATAATTGCATGCTTTCCGAATAAAGCGTGTACTTCCAGATCTTTCTCAGTCAGCATGAAGATGAGGATTAGCATAAGAATGACTAATGTTTATATGAATGGACCCTACTCTTAGTACAGGATTTCACTCTTAGATTTTAAAAGATCAGAGAAACAAGGGTTTTGCTACCTCTTGATTCCACTTATGATTTTAAAAAATCCTTGCCAGTGAAGACTGAAGCAAA
>NW_010255987.1:2954-9345 GCF_000690775.1 Eurypyga helias
CCCCCCTGCCCCTGCTTCCACCTGCTGTAGGCTGGGGTTTTTTTTTCCTTACTTTGTCCAGGAGCTGCTTGTTTATCAACAAAGGCCTGCAGCTGCTTTTACCTGACTTCCTCTTCTTTGGGATGCATCGCTCCTGAGCTTGGAGGAGAAGGTCTTTGAATACTTGCCAGCTTTCTTGGTGCCCTCTTCCTTCCAAGGCTTCTTCCCAAGGAACCTTCCCAATCAGTTCCCTGAAGAGGCTAAAGTCTGCTCTCCTGAAGTCCAGGGTAGTGATCTTGCTGTGCACCGTCCTCGCTTCCATAAGGATCTCGAACGTCACTATTTCATGATTGCTGCATCCATGTCTCTTCCCTTGTCCACTGATATAGTAGCTCCATCATAGATGGCCACTCGGTTGCTCAGTCAGGATTTTCCCTTGGTGAAGCCATTCTGGCTGTATCAAATCACCTCCTTGTCCTTCATGTTCCATAGCATAGCTTTCAGGAGGAAGGATAGATTACCACTGAAAATTGAGAGAAAATAATTGTTGAGTACCTCAGCCTTGTCCTCATCCATTGTTACCAGTTTGCCAGTCTTGTTCATCAAGGGGACTATACTTTTTTTGACCTTCCTTTTCTAGCTGACATAACCTTCCTTTTCTAGCTGACATACCTATAGAAGTCCTTATTATTCTTTGCAGTCCTTGCCAAGGTCAGCTCCAACTGCACCTTGGTCTTCCTGACCCCATTCCTACACAATCAGGGAGTGTCCCTATACTCTTCCTAGGATACCTGTCTCCTCTTCCCCTGCCTGTGCACTTTGTTCTTGCCCTTTAGTTGGACTAACAACTCTCAACTCATCCACGCCAGTCGCTTACCTTCTTTGCCTGACATCTTACACCTGGGAATATAGAGGGTTTGGGCTCTATGGAACATGTTTTAAAAAAGATCAGCCAGCTCTGTTCTGCTCCCTTGTCTCTGACGGCAGTTTCCCAGTGTGTCCTATTGACTAGCTACCTGAACAGCTGGAAATTTACTTTTCTAAATTTCAAGGTCCTGACTTTATTCTTCACCTGACACATACTCCTCAGGAGTGAGAACTACACGAGTGCATGATGGCTGCAGCACAGGCAGCCTCCAGTCTTCACATCACTGATTAGCACACTTGTGTTGGTGACCACAAGTCCAATAAAATTTTAGAATTAGGATTGAGACTGTTCATTTACTTAACTGAATTTTGGCACAGGATATAGCAGTTTTGTCACTGATTCTTCATTTAAAAAAATGTTTTTGTCTGGATATATGCTTCCTTAATTTTGTGCTAAGTAGGTGTGGAAGTATATATATAAAAATAGGAAAACTATAGTTTTTCCTAAACAAGGTCATATTGGAGGCAATCGTTATATTGGATAAAACACCTGGAAAAAAAACTTTAATGTAGTATTTGAACCACAGTTATAGTATCCTTTACAGCCAGAATGATTATTTAAGTGAAATTCTATTTATTTTGGTGAAGCAGTAGGTGACAGTATTTCTCAAAGATTTAAGATAATTAGAAGAACATGTTCTGTAAAAGTAATAACATTTTTTAATAGAAATTTTTGTCTATAGGTATACTATAATTACCACATGTATTTTACGATAATGCTTTTTGTGACACATCTGGCCATCAGACTGTTTTTTTAATATTACCAAGTACTTAGTTTCATTTCCCTATATCTACGATAAATATAGCTCTTTTTAAATTGGCTGCACAGTTATTATCCTGTCATTATGAATAATTCTAGTCTATAATTTTAAAGACAAGAAGAATATTGATCTGAAAAGAATGCCATTCTGCAAGTAACAGCTCATGTTATTTTGAGACTGTAGGTTCCTTTCTGATCTGCTGCATCAAAATCAACTTAAAAAAAGAAGAATTAGCTACGTCTGGTCTTTTGGATAGTGTTATGGCATAGACAATTGATAAAGCCAAAGATACGAAGGCAAATTAGGATTTCTATCTTACTGTGATTTAAATGAAAAGTTACAAATTTGAAGGGATCTTTATTATATGTGGCAGAAAGAGTTAACTCCCTGCTTTGTATTGGCAGTGATTGAATTATTGAATTCTCTGTTAGAGGAAATCCTGAGACACACCAATCAAGCTTTTACACTGACCCTTGAAAAAATGGTTTATTTAAGTGGAGGAGAAAACTAAAGATGTTAATGTATCTTAATATAGAATGCCTAATGGTAGGTGTAATGGTTAGTGTTTAGATTACATACAGTTTTCTTTGTTCTTTTGAACTCTATTAACTTCAAAAAGGTTTTTTTTTGAAAATTTTTCTTTCAGAATTCACTGTAATTTATGCATGAGTGATTTTCTGGAAGACTTCTGCAGACTGATCACTAGCGCAATGGGTTTTTTAAGTATGGGCTGTCCAACTGTTTTTCAAAGATTTCTTTCTTAGTCAGCTGGTCAGGAGCTAGTTATTTTTAAGTAGACTCAACAGCACTTACAGCTAAGCCTGTGCACAGTGTTGCCTGTGTCTGAACATGTAACGTGCCATAGAAAGTTCGCAAGTGTAGTCAGCTAAACTCTGAAAGCCTCTGAATTAACTTGAAAGTGTCCTACTTTTGCAGAACTGTCTCAGATGGTTGTGTTTCTCAGGTTTGTGCCTGCTTTGCTTTGCTATGCTTTTGAGAAGTCCTCACGGGTACATGATTTCAGGATGACTGCAGCAGAGCAAAAGACAAAGCAATCCAAAGTCAGGGTTACCTTTACACGAACAAGAGTAAAAGAAGCCATGCTTAGGCTGATGTGAAATCGGTGGAAATCTCTTAGGCTTCAGTGTAGTTTAGATGAGAATGTAGGAAACATAGACTATCCACGAAGAGGCTGATCAGCAGCTGTAAACTGATTTACTGCAAGGAGGTTGATGCATGGTGGCTTGAAGCAGACTGGATATGTTTTAGGGTAAGATGAGAATGGGAAACTTTTCCACAGCAAAATATCTGCAGATGAATCTTTTCAGCAGTGAGTAAGAGCTACATATTATGAATCTGATCATCAGTATTTTGCAGAAGGGTTTTCTGCGTGTAACCTGCCATAGTGAGACATTCCCACCTTCGTTGGGAAGAACACAGCCCTTTGGTTTTGTCCACAAGTATCCCTCTGGAGTCTTTTGGAGGGGTTCTATGATGGCTGTTCTGCACTTATGAGGAGGAGTCTGGCATCTGTGAAAAGGGGTACGGTGCAAGGGTTACTAAGGAAATGATGACTGAAGTATTTCTGTGAAGCTAGTAATTCCTGATTTGACATCTTCTGAATTGTTCTACTAATTCTGAGGTACTGTTAATTTAGTATTTAATGGAGGTTGCTATGAAAAAACAAGGATCTTTCTGATTTTCTACTTTATTTAACTATCTGGATAAATAAAAATGTGTACAAAAACATTAAAAAAATGCTTTTGTACACAGTTTATAATAAACTTTATTTATCCACCTGGATAAATAAAAGCATTAAGAAAAAAAATAAGAACTGGATGTTGTGGTTTAACCTCAGCTGGCAAAATACCATGAAGTCACTCTCACACCTCCCCTGACAAGTCATAGCATGACTGGGAAAAGTCCACCAACCCTCCAACTCACTAATGAACAAGCAAGCAAAGGAACTAGCAAAAGAACTAGAAAACGAGTTAAGGAGTTAATAGAGGAGTTAGCAAAGGAGCAACAAGAGTGTTATGGCATGATACAGTACTGAGCATGATACAGTACGGAGTGAAATACCTCTTCAGTCAGTTTGGGATTGTTGTCTCAACAATGTGTCCCCCACACTGCTTGTAGTGAGAAAGTTGGGAATGCAGCTGCAGTGTCAGAAGCTGAGAAAGACCTTGAATTTGGTGCAAGCACAACCCAGCACCAGCTAAAAAAACACCTTACCAGTACTTTTCTCAGGGTAAATCCAGAAACCTGTCTCCATACCAGCCACTGTAAAGAAGGTTAACACTTTCCTGACTGAAGCCAGCACAGTGGGGCAGGTGGAATCTTTCTAGCTGCCCTAGCCTGTTCGCTCAGTCCCTGTGATGAATAAGAACCACACTGGCATCTCACCTAACTCAGTCTCAGTGGTTACCTCAAAATAAATCACCTTCTGTTTTAGGTTGTACCAACACCAACTGGTGCTTATTTCAGAGCTGAGACAGTGACCATATCTGACAAGTATTTGGAGGTTTTAGACACATGTTGATCTGGCTGCCACTGTGGTTGGCAGCATCTGGGGGTTCGTTGCTCCCCCATTGTCAGTGAGTTTGATGGTGCTTGCTCCATGCTGTTAGAGTACCTTTCTGTCAAAGCATGAAAGAGGAAAAAAAGAATTTTAAGGGGCTCAGCTTTGGAGAAGCAGAAGGGAAAAAATAAAATCACTAAAACTGTACTTACTCATGTAACAAGAAAGGTTTTTTACTGCAGCTGAAAATGTTTTTGTTAGAACTATTGGAGGCAAACCAACTATACCACCTACTAGAGAAGTGAAATTTAGAAATAAAAGAAACTTAGAATAAGCATGTGTACAAATATTAGTTTAGATAGATTAGAGAGATAGGCAATCACCTACCACATGAAATTTAAGAAGAGTAAGTGTTAGATTCTCCAGCTGGGTCAGGGTAATCCTTGTTACATTTATGAATTGAGGGATGAGAGGCTGGAGACCAGCCCTGTGGAAAGAGATCTGGGGGTTTGGTTTGATGACAAGCTGAATATGACTCAACAGTGTGCCCTGGCAAAGGGACAACTGTGTCCTGGTGTGCATTGAGTACAGCACAAATAACCAGTCAACGGTGGTGACTGTCTCACCCACACTTGTGAAGCTCCACCTTGAGTGCTGTGTGTAGTTTCGGACATCTCTGTATAAGAAGGATATCAAAGTATTAGAATGTGTTCAGAGGTCAGCCAAGACTTGCCTTGAGGGCAAGTCTTATGAGGAGCATCTTAGTTCACCTAGTTTGTTCAGTTTGGAGAAGAGAAGGCTGAGGGGTGACCTCATCACAGTCAGCACCTTCCTCTAGACAGGCAGTGGAGGGACATGTGTTTATCTTCTCTCTGGTGACCAGAGATTGCACACAAGGAAATGGAATGAAGCTACATCAGGGGAAAATCACGTTGGACATTAGGAAAAGATTCTTCACTGCGAGGGTGGTCAGTCACTGCAACAGTCTCTCCAGGGAAGTGGACAGAACACCAAGCCTGTCAAAGTTCATAATGTGTCTAGGCAGTGCTCTTAGTAATATAGTTTAGTTTTAGGTAGTCCTGTGAAGAGCAGGGAGTTGGACTCAATGATCATTATGAGGTCCTTCCAACTTGAGCTATTCTGTAATTCTATGATTAGTAAATTTGCTGTCTATAACTTTAAGGATTCTAAATAGTAGGACTTTTCTTGCCTGTGCAGCAAAGTGATAAGCACATTATAAACTTCAGAGGTAAGAAGGAGCTAATAGTTCTCCAACATTCGGAAAAGAATAATTTAGAAAAATTTTTTGTTATCTGCTGTGTACAACCTTATTTCATCTTAGAGTATTGGTTTCAATGAATCTCCATGGTGAAACGAAATACCACTTGTTACAGTGCCTTCCACACAATGACAGATATTTCTTTCCTAAAGATAATTTAGCTTAATTATCTAAATGGAATGGAGAACACTACTGCAATTTAAAGATAATTCTTCTGTATCTTTCACGGTGTATTGCCTTCCTTCTCTTCAAAAAGACCTACATCAATCATTTGTGTAATGCATGGGTGGGATGTGGTTCATACTTGGACTTTTTAACCTTTTTAAATAGCACACTGCAGACTGCCTCGAGTTGTTAGATATTACATCCTCTATTTCTTCCACAAAAGGTGATTTCAATTAAGTAAAGTGGGCTGGTTTATTGGACTACTTTCAAAGGGGGGATCTGAGATGTGCTTGTGTTTGTTGGGCAATGTTGTAGTGATCCCTCAGCCAGCCCTGGGATCTAGCACATCTCCATGGGGAAAAGCATATCAAACAACAATATTAATTACACATTCAGACATAGTATACTCTGCCTCTTAACAGGTCTAATTGGTTTAGACTTGGTTCTGCACTTGGTACAGTGATATTGTGGCCAGCAGCTAATTACACACTTACTTGATTTATGCTTACACTTGAATAAGAGTTATGAATAAGTATTTAAATACTTGTTTTATTTACAGAGATTCATCTGATGGGATACTCCATAAATGTTCAGTCCTGTGGAAAAGACAGAGGAGTCCACCTTTTACACAGTAGGCTGGTGGTAGAGAAATCCCATACAGAAGTTTTGGGTTTAAATTCCACCTTTAAGGAAGTAGAAGGCCCTGTGAAGAGCTCCTCATATTTTAGAGACAGTTAACAACCCTGGGCATCGCTACAG
>NW_010255988.1:0-2266 GCF_000690775.1 Eurypyga helias
GGTGAGATATGCTTATGGTAACGATGAGGGAGGGAGAGAGAGACCAGCTTCTGGAAATGAAAACAGTATTGCCCAGCACTTGGGCTCCCTGCTGAGAAATCCTGAATTATACGATCCATTTAATAGATAGCTACAGGATAAAGCAATTTAGGAACCAAGAAACATTGAGATATTGCAGTTGGGCTACCATGATTAGTGAAGGCATGTACCAAAGTGTATGAAACGGAGCAAAAAGTATTTCTTATTTCTGAGTCAAACTTTAGGTACATTTGTGATGCAAATTATAATGCATCACAGAAGATAATGTCTTATCTTCTGGCCATGTGCCCATAAGCCAAGGCAAAATATTCCCATGTAGGCAAAAATTTTAGGTGTAGGATGGTCTAGTACAAAAAAATTGCACTAGACTCCTCCTAGATCTTCTAGAAGATAAAATTTAATCAAAAAATAGACTGTTCTTGAAGGAACCTGGCTTGCAAGGGGATAAAGGCTGTACCAAGAATTCACATAACAAATACTGAGGTGACTGTATATAGCACTGGGGGCAGAGAAACATTACAAATCTGTAGGAAGCATGGAGTCACACCTGGATGGGGGATAGCAAGGTGCTGCGCACCGATCAGTCAAGCCAGCTAATCAGAGTTGCGTCAGTGGAGATAGGTTCAAGTGAGTGTTCCAGTTTGCAGTGAAATTGTCCATTATGATGTCAAGCTTAAACTAGTAGATTAATATCCTTGCAGTGTCATTGGTCAGGCACAGAGCTAGTGAGAATGCTGTAAATTTACAAAGAAGGCAAATGGGAATTTGAGAATGATGGTTTTAATATGGCAGATAAATCAGAGCTGTGGAGTGGTCAGCGTGGTGATTCCAACTGTTTACTCAAACGTGGCAGTATCTCATGTACGAATAAGCATTGTTGTATAGGTGTACTTAAGGAATACAAATAAAAACATTAATGTAAAAAGTTTGTCATGCATATCTGAAAAATATTACTATTTTAGCTAAATGCCTTACTACAGGGATTTCTTTTTTTCAAATGTACATTTATTAGAGTTAGCTGTAAAATACAATTATGTGTTCCAGTAGGCATCTGAATGTTGTTACAACTAGGAATAAATGGTCAAAATGTCTTTCAGAGTCAATGCAAATCTTGCAGATATCTGAGATAACGCAAATCTGAAAGAGCTGCTCGCTGTACAGCATTCCTCCAAACTGGTACCGGAGTAGGCAAAAATGTTTTATGAATTTGAAAGGGGGCAGTGCTGTATTAATGCTCATTAAAAGGAATTAATGGCGTACATACTTATTGTTTTGCACATCCATATGAAGTACACCAAAATGACGGTAAATCAACTTAGAAAACAAGGAACACAGAGACAATGCACCAGGGCTACAGCACTTAGTGAAGGCATATAGATAGGTAGAAAGCATGATGGTTTTTGTGAAATGCTTAATGAATTTTGGCATTATAAAAACGAAATATAAAAGGCCAAAAGAGTTATTTTGACTTTTTTATTAAAAACAATGGTGAAATGAACAGACTTTCAGTTTAATGTTTTTTAAAACAAAGTGGCTTTCACTACTTGTCTTTTTCAATTCTGTTGTAGAATCACTGGAAAAGCTATTATTTGTCAGGAGCTTTTTGTTTCCTCCTGACTCAAAGTGGTTTGGCTCAATAGGTATATGTAGGAGAAGTGCTCCTCTTTCATTCCTCCCTAGTTACATCCGGATAACTCTCTGGCTTTCATGTTGTACTCAGAAAATCTGACCGCGGAGTACTTGCATAATTACTTGCTACTGTCACCTTTGCTGTTTCGGCTGGAGGATACAGAGCTCCCCTTAACTGAAAGGTCTTCAACCCCCTACAGTCTGGCCCACGGACAGGAAGATTAAAGGCATTTCTGAGCTCTTCTGAAAGAGGGTAAGATAAATAAATTTTATTGGTTTTTTTTGCTTTGAGCGGTTTTTTTGGTCAGGTCTACCCATCAGTTTAGCGAGGTTAAGAGAGGAAAGGCTCTCTCCCTTACAAGGTGGGCAGCAAGGACAAACTTTTTTCAGCCAAGTGAAAATGTGACTGACGGAAGTCAGAACGTATGGAATTTGCCTGAGTGCATGGGAGGTGTAAGCAGTGTGTCAGAGTTGGAAGGTGGAAGAAAAGAGCAAAGAGAACTACTCTTCCTTTATTTTCATTATCTCACTGCAGGTAAACAACACATACATCTATTCATGTGAACGGAAACTTACAGGTGACACGCTCTCTAGGGAA
>NW_010255988.1:2297-4769 GCF_000690775.1 Eurypyga helias
TTCTTTTAAATTCGAGGTAACTTTAAATTGGTGAAAATAGCCATGCAAAGAAGAAAAACAGAACCTTTGGGGAAGAGAGCACTTTGTTGCCACTGTCAGCTCTTTCTCCCAGAAAATCTCTTACTAGCAAACAGCAAAATCCCAGAAAACCATCTTCCCTTATACAAGTACTATATAACACTTCTCATGGCTGTGCTGTCACGACTAACATTGGAAATAACAGAGCAGAAGTGAGAAGGAGCTCTAACAACGCACAGGGAAGTGTTTGTGTACAGCAGCATCAGTTTGGGAAGAGGAAGCAAGTTATCTACTCCACAAGAAAACAAGCTTGAAAAAAAAATTACCTAAACCAATTTAATTCACCAAGCAGAAAGAAGGAAATATCAGAGCACAGTTCTTCTGCATCTGACAGACTGACAAATATGAGAAAGGACAGCATGCAAAAACTCCCCTTAGTAAAAATTCACTGCACCCATTACTAACATAACAGAAATAGGAAGTGGCTTGCTACATCTTTCCCTTAACTCAGACTACTCTTGGGCTGTCCTTGCTGATTGAATTCAGCATACCACAGACTGACCTACTTCAGAACAAGTGGGTCACAATACAACTTTAAATCAGGAAGCCTAAAACCCACTCTTCTCTGCAAGCGAGCGTGTGTTTGAGTCAAACACTCTCCTCTTGTTACTCTTCTCCAGAAGGTACTTTGGCTCAAGAAAAGAGGGATATTCAGACCTGTGTTGGCAGGAAGAACCCAGAGTACTCAAAAGGAAGCTTTTCATGGTAACTGTATTAATTCTGCTTCATACTAGCCAACACAGTTGTATCCACCACTCTAGGTAAGCGTATATTCCAGCCTTGGAAAGGCTTTTGAATATCGACTGATATAGTGAGGTTTATAGGGTATTTTCTTTCTGCCACTTTCTGCCACTCCTGCAAACTGCTGACATACGCAAATGCACAGGGAGCAACTGATCTCTAAGTGATCTTTCCAGGGTGACAACATCAATACTTTTGATCTCTGTACATAAAGCTGATTATCTCATCCAGACATAAAAATTGCTGGAGATCCTGGCTGTGTGTCTCAGCATATAGTTCTTCTTTCCAGTGTATGACATTTTTGAACTCCCTAGGGTGCGTATGCAGGTTCTTTGAAGCTGCTCTTTCACGGCTTAGAGGCTGTGTGCACTCTCTGGATGCTAAAAAATATCAGGGCAATAATTTTGCCCCAGCGGTCTAAAATTTTTCCTTCTAAAAGTGTACACTAGTTGTCCATTTACCTGAACCTCAAAAAGATTTGCATTTCTGTTTAGCAGTTGAGGTTTAGTGGTATGGCCTTCAGCTCTGCCTGTTCTATCATCAGAGTCTCCGCTTGACTTCTCCTCAAGTGATCAGCTGTGTTTAAGTCCTTCCCTTCACGCTCTCACTACAGTTCTTATCTTTTCTGCCTGATGTCTCCTTAGGTAATCCCACCTGTGCTGCAGCTCTGATTCTGTTCTGTCAGAAAGACATACTGTTAGTCACTATGTATATATTTTGCAGACAGGCCTGTCCTGGGTGTCACTCTGGGAAATCTTCATCTCAGCATAGTATTAGCTCTTCGTCCTGGTGGGCAGCAATTTTTTCTAGTTACTCTACGGGAATAGTGCTCTGGGAATAGACAGTGGCTGACAGTGCCATTATGGCAGTGGCTCTTTGGGACAGTTTGGATGGCAGCACAGAGCTAAGAGGGATTGACTTCTGTCATGACTCCATGTTGTGGTTTAACCCCAGTCAGCAACTACACAGCCAGTCACTCACCTCCCTCGGAGACTTGGAGGAAAAAGGTAAGAAAACCCAAGGGTTGAGATAATTTCTTTTCAACTATTAAACTGTTCCTAAATAAAATGATGATACTAGTAGTACTACTAATAATGATATGCAATGAAAAGGAAAACAAGAGAAAAAAAAATATACAACTGCTCTCCACCCGCTGACCGATCCCCAGCCCATCCCCAAGCAGCGATCTCCTCATGGTCAAATACCCCCCCTGCTTAGATACTGAGCATGACGCCTTATGGCATGAAATGTCTCTTTGCTTGGTTTGGGTCAGCTGTCCTGGCCTCACCCATCTTCTTGTAGAACAGGGGCAGTATGACAAACTGAAGAAGTCCTTGGCTTAGTGTACACATTGCTTGGCAACAACTAACACGTCAGTGTTATCGACATTCCTCTTAGCACAAATCCAAAACACAGCCTCATACCAGCTACTATGAAGAAAATTAACTCTATCCCAGACAAAACCAGCACACTCCACTGCTCTTGAATCTTCTGCTTACAGAAGCAAGGAAAGGAAGTAAGAGCTGAGGCCTGATTTGACTTATAATCTTCCAGTGTCACTATTGCCTCTTAATCGCAGGTGACGACAAGCTGTGAGGCGTGCCTGTTCAGATGGAGACTTACAGCAAGAAAGTGAGGAGAGACTGGGCTGAA
>NW_010255988.1:4782-6578 GCF_000690775.1 Eurypyga helias
GGAGCTCTGCAGCCTTTCCACTTCCCTCTCCTCTGTCTAGACTGGGGCTACGTTTTCCCTTTCCGTGTCTCATGAAAAGAAAACAAAAAAAGCTTTTTGGCCTATGGTATGCAAAACCTTGAAAAAATGATTGCTCAAGAATATTGCAAGAATTCGTTTAATGATGAAAATACAATCCTGAAGTAGACAATTGAAGAGATGCTTACTACAAAGTTACAGTTGAACTGCAGATACTCCTCATTTATGCTTTAGAAAAGTATTAAGCCTTTAAATTTCACTTAAAAAAAAACCCCAAAAAGTAGCACTTCTAGTTGGTTTTAATACTGAAGGCACCAGAAAGGCTGCATGAATGTGTGTTTATGAAGAACAATGAAGGTGTTGACACAGGAAGCAGCATCCATGCCGTGTTCACTGTTAACATATCTTAACATTAAAAGAACAGAAAAATATTTATATTCTAAAATTATAATCTGTGTGGATACATGTTATGCTAAACAAATACAAAAAGCCGTTAAGAAACTGGAGACCACCAAGATTAGGTTGTTCAGAAAGTTATCTTTGAATAGGGTTGGTCCAAGAAAGTCTATTCCGTTAGAAAGCTGTTTGGATTATTTGTTTTCAATAAAAATATTTCTTATCTGCCTCAAGACTTTCCACATACAAATAAGATGAAAGACTTAAACAAACAAATGGGAATGAAAAACCCAGAGACCACTTTGTCCCCCAATACTGTCCCAAAGTAAATCTGGAATTGGCCATTGTATTTTACTTCCTGGCTTTCAAAAACCAAAGGGCTGTCTTCAAAGTGAAGCTGTAGGGAGTCCTATGGGTATTTCTGGAAAAGTCACGTATTGTTAAGGACTGACTGGGACTGTCTGTCTTCTGTTGACCCGTTGCCGACAATGTCAGCTAGGAGGAGATTTAAGTAAATGAAAATGTGTTCACTGCTTCCCCCTGTTGATGCTCTACCATCATTTCTGTACAAAGCTTGACTCATTTTTAGTTCTCTTAATACTTTATCTTTTAATGTTTCCATGTTTGTAATCTCTTTTCAAACATTTTTCTCCTGTCTTCAGTGAAATATTTTCATATTCATGTAACTGTCCTGAGTTTCTCTTTAAAAAATTCAAGCTGCTTAGTTTTCTTTTAAAATCTTTGCCCGTTTTCCTTAGCCATTAAGTGACTATTTGCTTTTCAAATAGCTTTCATGTATTTGTTATGCTGTTACTTGTGGCTCTTTAGCACTCTGAATTTCATCATTTTGGTGCACCCTAGCCTTTGCAGATTTGGTATTTTCCTTCCTATGTCACAAATCAGAAGCTGTTGCAGCTCTGTAGGAGTTAGATGGCGTGAGCGGTTCTAGCTGATGGCATTCAGGGGAGTAATGATGAGCTGACTGTGAAAACTGCAGAAAAGTCTTGCAGCACTAAGTGAAAGGACCATAAAAAGTAGATAAAATTAAGTAAGGATAATTATAAAGCTGTGCACCTCAGAGAAAGCAAACCAAACTTTGTATCAATAGTGATGGGCCCAAGCTGGCTACTACTACTCTGGCAATGGCTTGCAGTTACAATGGACAGTTGTGCTGAAATAAAATAGCAGTAGATACCCTCGAACATTATGCACTTATAGAGGAGAATTGAGAGCGGGAAATTAAATGGTGCCACGCTGCCCTACAAGCTCATGGCAACCGGCTTCCTTCACCGGAGGCCTCGGCGGTGCTGCCGGGGCAGGATGAGGACCCGGCTGCACAGCTGAGGCTTAGGCCCTCGCCCTGCCCCGGCTGCGCAGCCACC
>NW_010255989.1:0-14048 GCF_000690775.1 Eurypyga helias
ACCCAGAGAGACCAAGAGCCGCAGCGCGAGGGTCGCAGCCTGAGAGCTGTTGCAGCAGACTCTGAGCGAACCCTCTCAGCGATAGCACAACCAGGAAAACTAAACAGACCCACCAACTCCCTCCCGAAGGAGCCAGCACAGGAGTCAGCAAAGCAGCTAACGCAGGAGTCAGGGAGAGGGTCAGCAAGTGTACGGGAGTGAACAAGAGAGAGTAAGGGAGAGAGTAATGGCTCCCGGACCCCCTCCTCACCTCTGCCCCGAGCATGACGTACTATGGCATGAAATACTCCCTTGGTCAGTTTGGGTCAGGTGTCTGAGCTGTGTGTCCCAGCACTGCCTGTAGCGAGACAGCGAGAGCTGGGAACGCAGCTGCAGGGTCAGAAGCAGAGAAAGACCTTGAATCTGGTGCAGGCATTGCCCAGCGCCAGCTGAGAACTTATCAGTGCTGCTCTCTGCATCCAGGAACACAGCTTCCTAGCAGCCACGGTAAAGAGGGTTAACTCTTTCCTGACTGAACCCAGCACAGTTGGGCACCTGAGATGCCCTACATCTCCTTTGTAGATGAAACTGTGATTACAGCATACAGGTGTGGTGGTTTGCCAGAGGAAGACAGGATATATCAGTTCTTCTCCCCTGTGAACTCTCTGCTTGTGAGTGAAGCTGAAGATGTTGATAGAGATTTCTGTGTGACAACCTGACCCAAAGGTTATTAGACTCAAGGATTCTTGATTCCTTACACAGGTTGGAGAAAGACCTCTTGAACTGCTACTTGTCTTGCCAAGACAAGTGAGATGAGTGGACTGTTAGTATTGTAAGTGGATTATTAGTATTAATTGATTACAATCAACTAGTAGTAGGTCTACTAATTGTAGATCCCAGCCAATATTCTTAAGAAAAACTACTCTCTCTGCAACTTTTCATCCCCATTGATCTAGGAGAATCTGAAGCTACTGGTCTTCATGTACTACGCTCAAGTCACTCCCAGACTTCTGCCTGATGAACGGGAATTGTTGCCTGGATGTTGGATTTATTCAGTAGTTTGGTTTAAACTGATCTATGACTTTTGTCTATACACAGTCAGAGGCTTTGGTAGTAGAGGCGTCTACAAATGAGTCAGTATACTACTTGGCAGCCTGCGCTACAGCTCATGCAAGCCAGTGCTTTACTACACAACACAATAGGCTGGATTCATCAAAGTGATAGCAGGGTCAAAAGGGTAGAGTTGCCAAGACATAACTCACTGTAGTTTAGAGGTAATCTTAGTTTTATTTCCTTTCTGATTAATGTTTAAACTTTTATTAAGAGTTTCCAGTGGAGAACAATAGATCTGTGGGATAGATGTTTAAGTCCAAACTGATAATTCAAAACAATTAGAAAAAAAAAGTCCCCCTAAACCTCTCAGCGGAACCTTTTCCGAGAGAAGTCCTTCATGTCAAAACTAAACAGGCTGCTCCCCTTCCATCTCTGTTGGTCTGCAAATAAGGACTGTATGTAAATGAAACTAACATGTTGCCCATCTGTTACGCACAACTAAAGGAAATTTAAAGACAATACTACTAGAACTCCCAAAGATATCATCTAACTCCGTAAATAATTTATTTTCACAGCTCAGATCAAAGAGCTTATGGATATTGGACTCTGTCGGTGGCATGTCCTTTGGAAGAAAGTCCCACAGTCATGTGATTGTTTTGCCACAGCTCTCTGAACAAGTCCTCAAGCTCAGAAATTCCCTTTGCTCCGTTTCCTTTTCCTGTCTCCTGGGTTATGTTTTACATTATTCGTGCTGTGGCCCTTCACACCATCCTCTCTAGATGAAAAGGGGTTTTACTTTTCCTGGATGATGCTGAGATTCCCTGTTGCCCCAAGCAGGGTGTTGGGTCACAGTGTGAGTGGTGGAGTGTCAGAAACACTTTGAATTTGAAGAAGGAATTTTTCACCCCAAAGTGGGGCTGCATTTGTTGCCTTTAGTCTTACAGAACCGGCTGCTGATCTGTGCGTAACTGCTGAGACAGCTTGCAAGTAACCTTGTCCCAGGTCTACAAGCTTTGAAAGGCTTTATGAAGATGCTGATGCCATTCATACTTCTAGATAAAGTGAGGTGGGCTTAGGCTTTCTCTTTGGACCATGCCATGGCCCAGGCAATCAGCTCTTGTATAGTGGGTTAGGTGTGATGGCATGATGTTACCACACATGGGAGACTTGCACCTGTCGTGATGGTTTTAAAGCAGGTCAGAGCATGCAGGGTTATGTGTGAAGTTGGGTTATGTGTCAGGTGCATCAAGCCACAAAAATGTGGAAAACAGGCTGCATGGAGGGGCAGACAAGTGGCAACTCAGACATAGACATGATGGTCCAAGGCCATTGCAGGATGACTAATCAAGATATTGGCTTTCCAGTGGTAACTGGGAGCTCTGTGGCTGCTCTGTATAGACGGACAATTTAGGGTTCACACCCAGATGCAGATTAATGCAGACAGCCACACAAAGACCATCTTCTCCTTTCTGGTTAAATGGTCACTACTGATTTTCCTCAAGAAATGAGGAATATTGCTTCATCTATATGTCACCCATGTATAATGGCTGCCATACTGCTCCCAGTAAGTACTTTTTGGAAACTGGTCCTTTAAATTTGGCAGAGCAAAACATCTGTGTTTCTAACACAAGAGTTATGTGACTTAATCTTCCTCTTAGCTGGTAAGCTTTTTTAAGTCCTTTTCTTTTCTTCCTTCTTTTTCTTTAAAGCAGTGCTGGGAAAACTTTATGATTTTAATACACTTCCTGTGATAACTTTTTGATAAAATAATCTCTGTAGCAGTCTTGAGTCCTCTGAGGAGCAGATTTCACACCCATTGCAGACAACAGCTTGCAGAGCTCTGACAATAGGAAAGTGTGACCATGACCTGAGATGTATGGTAAAACAAGCCGTGTTTCGTGTTGCCTGTTAAAGCAAGAGAGGTTGAGAAGAATGGCCACACTCAGATGTATTTTGGCAGCTACTTAAGTTTCCCTATTCTTAGCCACTTTTAATCCTCTGGGGATTGAGGACTTGATTTGGTGGACTGGGAAAATCTGTTTTGAATTGCTATACAATGTATGTTGTCTAAGCAGTGAGATGAACAGTAGGGCTGTTTGTAGTGCAGATCAGCATACATTATGTTCACTCTCAAAATGCCAGGAATGAGACTACTTATTTTTGAAAAAGGTCTGTTATACCCTCATCTACATCCTAATTATTTACACATATACGGGAATATAGCAGTTTCTTAACATTATATGCTTAAGGCAGTAGCTAAGTATCTAAAGATCTCATTGCTTTAACTTATTTACTGTGTTGGATCTGTGTCTTTTAAAAGGGCAAAAGGCGAGATGATTGATTATAGAGCAACACCATCTGCATGAAGTAATTCTTCTTGCTTAAAAAGTACATTGAAAATGAAATCAAGGATTAAGACTATCATGGTATACTTGAATGTAACTGCATAACTTTTGCAGTCTATTAAGAAACTTAAATTGGGTCATCATAAAATAACAGATAAAGGAAAGTCAATTGATACTTTTAATTTTATTGTTCATCTCAGTATAAAGCCTCCACAAAATGTTTAGACAGTCATGCTGTGAGAAACAAAGTGTTTTGGGAAAGCAGGGATGTCAACACCCCTGCCCACCCTGCCATACCTTAAAAATAGCAAAATATTTAGAAAAAGGGAGCTGAATTTATACCCTGGAATAGAAGTTACCTTATTTGCTAATGATATGCAAAAAGAGATTAAAAAAACCCCAAGTAATAGCACTAAATTATTTCAATGAATGTGACTGGGGAGAATGTCAGATGGACTTAATTGACTTGGGTGAATGACAGATAAAGTTCAAGGAAAGCTCTGTGCTTTTGGAAGAAATATTTGGAACTCTGAATTAAACCCATCACCACAGGAAAAGATGTTCAACTAAAGCCAACCAGCAGTGATAAGGAAGATCTCCAGCATGGCAGGAGGGAAGATCATCTCAGCTACTTGATGCAGGTGTTGTGTGTCTTCCACTGAATCACCTAGTCGTTGTGGAAAACAGGAATGCAAACTGAGACTTTGACTCTTACCCTGTATGGCAGTTTTATGTCCTGAAAATCAGTATTTGGGTGTCATTGTGAAAACTTTGCGTTCAGCGTGTGAAAGAAGTACTCAAAATCAAGCTTATTGGTCAAATGCCTACGAGATAGATGTCGAACAGTTACATGCTCTGATGTCCTCCTGGTGGTGTGGCCTCATCGGAAATACTGTGTTCAGTTCAGTCATCTGATCTTAAGACCGGTTTTACAGTTTATTCTAGAAAGGAGATAAATGCCTCTGGAGATGCTGATATGGACAGGTCTTGAAGATAAGGCCATGGACTAGCTGGGGTGATTCCTCTGATTTGGTCCAATGGTGGTGTGTTTCTTTTGTCTCTAGTGTGTTAAATATTTAGGCAATGACTGTTTCATTTCCTGAACTTGCGTTCGTATTGTTTAAAGATGCACTTAACTGATGTTTAATAAAATATCATGGATAGTCTTGAATTTAATGAGTTGCCATGTCAGATTTCATTTAAATCCTTTGATTTTTGTCTTAGGTTTATAGCCTAAAGCTCTGTGTTTCATTTTGACCAGAATTATTGCTCTAGCTATTGGCACCGGATTGCCTGTATTTACATAACTACAAAATAAAGATTGAGCCAAACTAAATTAAAACTTAATAATAATAAAAACCCCTCAGAAAATGAAAACAACAACTGAGCTCCATACTTCACCTCCTCAGAAATCCTAAACCACAACACATCAGCAAAAAGTACCTTTTTTGCTTTATTACTCAAGGCATGTTTATGTATTTTGGGCCTGAAATGAATGGGCCCTTCTTAAAAAACGGGCATCTGTGTATTTTAAAGGAAGCTGAACCTTTCTGTGGGGATTATGCTAAATTGACACCCACAGAGATTACAGACTCCTCTTTTCATGTGGAGAGGATGTCACCCCACATGTTTGTTTTTTGTATGCGTGTGCAAGCCATGCTCCTGCAGTGCCTAAAATAGCTGGTTTGCTGGGGTGGATCGAGGGATAATGCAGCCCGTGTTGCTGGAGCTCCAAGTCTGCTGGTATTTGCATGCATGCCTTTGCACGTAAGCGGTCACAGATATGTGTGCGTATTACGCGCCGCATGTACACATGCGCCCTGTTGTTGTGGTGTGTGGCTGCAAGTATCGCATAGCTACATCCGCATGTGAACTGGAGTGCCATATCTGGGCATATAGAAAGCAAGTGCAGGGCTATTTTACATTGCTAGAAGCCATGAGGCCTTTTGCTTTAACAGAATTTTTGTAACTGAGAATTAAGTTTTTAAAAATTATATGATTACTTACTTTGTTTTAACTAGAGAAATTCTTGGATGTGTTGTGGTGTTTCAGGTTTCCAGGGCAGAGAAATTTGCAGTTCTGACCTTTGAATTATGCTTTTATTCTATTTGGTAATCTCCTTATTTTGCACCGCTGTGTACACAGGTTTGTAAACACAGTGGTCACCAGTACACATGCAGAACATCACAGAGGAACAGAAAATTCAAAGTTCACAATGTGAAATTCCAGCCCCCAAGACTACTCTTCATTTTGTATTATATTGTATTACCTGAGAACCAAAAGCAGGCATGTCGTTTGATACAGCTGTGACAAAGATGAGCAATCCATGTAAGAAAGACTTGTGGAGATTAATCTTCGACATTTCAAATTCTCATATTTGCCCTTATGCTTAAATCATAAACCTGGAACGTCTCCTAAATTAAATTGCTAATGAGAATGGTGTTTACTAGCTTGATGCTGATCTAACAAAGTGACTCTGTGAGTGTATTTTTGATCCCCTGTATGAGACTTTTAAAGTACTGTGCGACAGGCAAACAGCAGCTACTGCAACCTTATTCTGAAGATGCAGATGTTCAGATGTGCTCTGGTCAGATAGAAGCAGCCTGTGAAGTTAATAGGTGCGTGTAGCTGTTCATGCCATTTTCACTGTAAGACGTATTAGCTGCTCTTTTTTTTTCTTGAGGAAAAAAAAAAAGATCTGTTGGAGGGGATGGCACTACAAATTCTCCTGGCTAAATCAAGAGCCATGTTAAAGTTGTAATCAAGCTCTTCCCCCTGCCCCAGACTCTGTTTATCTAAATGGCTCATGGGAGAGGTTTATTCCCCTTTTATAGTGAGTACAAGTGAGACAAAGGATTTGTGTGGCAAAGGATTAAGAGGAAAAGACCAAGGTGCTCTTTCTAGCATTGTGTCCCTCTCTAAACAAAAAACTAAAATGGTATATAAAATAGTTCCCTTCTTGCACTTCAGTAAATCACAAAGTTATTTCCCCAGTGTTCCTTTACCTCAGCATAGGGCATTTTACTTTCAAAGAGAAAATGTTATCTGTATGCTTCTGTATTTTCCTCACACTAAAGTTTTTCCAGGGATTACAAAATAAGCAAACACTACAAAATTAGTCTGAGCACTAAACTTCCTCTTCTGAATGAAGGAGAGGTGATTGAAATGAGACATAGATGTGTCTGGAGCTTAGTCTTTCAGGGCTGATAAGAAGATTTTAAAAAAAAAGAAAAAAATAAGTAAATGCTCCATAATTAGGCACCTGTTATGTCCCATCATGATCAGGGCTGTATGGGACAAAAATGCCAAATGACAGTGACATTTTTGCACAGTTTTGAAAAGAGACCATTTCTCCTCACCCTTTGCTTAAGAAACACAATAAGGCTGGCTTTGGTTTTCTAATAGATATTTTTAAATCAGTTTGGGAAAAGTTATTCCATGAGGTAAAGATCCTGTTTGAAGTCAAAGCTGTTCATCTGAAGAAACATCTGTCACAAGACATGAAAAGAATGATTTCTTTGTGACTGGGAAATCAATGAGACATCTGTTTTAATGTACAGCCCAGAAATAATGCAGCTAGTTCAAAAGGGAATCATCAAGAAGGCTGCTTTTTGTCTCTTCTCTCCAGAGTGTTTAGGATGGGATGCAGCAAGGTATTTTGCATGAGCAGGACTTCTTGAGTTTGTATTCTTAAATTTATGGTTGAGGCAGATCTTTTGAGGGCGCTGGCTTTAGGGTTAGATGAGCTGTGGGGATTCGTGTTTACTGGCCTTGTAAAAGAACCCTGCCTGGGGCAGGATTTTGCCCCTGTTTTCCAGGCACAGATTGCGTGATCCTGCCCTATTCTCGGTGGGGAGCAGGAGCTGGAGGCTGTGCAGCCGCTGGGATGCCTGGCAGGAGGCCGAAGCACTGGTTCACTGCGGGCTCGTTCTTCCTGGAAATACTGTGCCTGGGCTGTAGGCTCCCCATCCGGAGAGGCAGAAGAGCATGTGCGGACATCTCTGCACGTGGTATGATTGCATTCGTTTGTCTTGCTTGCTTCCTTTCTCTCCTCCAGAGTGCCTGGAAACTTTTCTGGGTCCCTGTCTCTTGCATGTACAATGAATTTAGGTTTTCTCTTGCAGGCTGCTCTTTGCAGTCTCTGTAGCTTTCCTGAATGGTAATGGTGTGGGAAGTGGCAGAAAGAGGTTTAATAAGAGTATACATCTACTTATACTAGAAAGACACTCCCCACAAAACCTAGATACCCTGAATGAGACCTAACCCCTTATTTGCAAGGTTTTTTGAGGACAAGAAGAAATTAAACATCAAGGACCCAACTACCTCAAGGCACATTGGATTTGTGGTGTTTTATAGCTCCCTGGTGCATACTTACTGTGTAAGATGGAAGACCAAGGCAAACCCTAATGGCATCCGGTAATGGGCTTGTTAGAGCCTCGCTGGTGTGTGTAGTATGGAATCTCCTTACGGCAAAACTGAGCACGCAGACGTCTTTTTCCAAAAGGAGGAGAGACCAGCAAGAAGATACGAAGCTCTGGCAATGTTTGAAATCTGAGATCAATGGTCGCCCTGGAAACAGCATGCTGAAAGTCTGAAAAACCTCCTGGCAGCGTGTGGGTGGAGTAAAAACAATCCTTGGGGTTGTGTGTGCAATTCCAACAAGTTGTGCTCAGCAGGAGGGAAGACAGCTACTGGGGGGACACACGTACACGTTCTCCGGGGAGCCATCTTATCGTCTCTTCACACAGAAAGATGCTGAAAATGGTTTTATTTAGGACATGTATTCCCTTGGGAAGTATCAGTGAAATGAATTCATTTGTGTTCCTGTCAGCATGGTCCCGTGGAATAAAGGCTGTGGAGAAACGCACAGAACAATAAAACACAGTCAAAGGTGGGAGAGCTGTGCCCTACCAAAGGCAGCAAAACCCCCTTGCTGTTCCCACTGAATAAGATGTCGGGATTGCAAATTCCAGCCCAGCTGGTGACAGAACAGGGTCCCAAACCTTCCTGTGTCCTGATGTCCTATTTACCTGTATTGGGTAATGTTGCAATCCAACGTTTATGGGTTGACTGTTGAAGCAGACCCATGGGAGACCACGAGCAGGAGGCATCCAGCCGTTTCTCATGGACACATGGCTCAGTGGTCTGACTTCAGTGCTAGGTGCTACCCACCGGAGAGCTTGTGGTGATACTTCCCTAGTGCACTGTTCAAGCTTCAGTGAGCTGTAGTTCAGTGGTTTCCTGAGCCAGCAATGGGTGTCTCAACATCTGACAGCTCATGAAAGATTCTTCTTCCACGAATTGGTCTAATTATGTCTTTTAAGAATGTGAACTTTGGCATCCACAACACTGTCTGACAATGATTCCCCAGTTTAAGCATACGATGCTTTAAAAGACGACCTCCTTTTCTCTACTTTGAAACTACCACCTGTTAACTTCTTTTGATACCTTTATTTCCTATATTATTGGATATAATGAAGTCTTTGCTTATATCGTCTTTTCCACCTGTACTTTCATCATGTCTCTTTTCTGAGATGAACAGTCCTAGTATTTTAAATCACTTTTTGTACAGATGTTGCTTCATGCTTTTTGTCATCCTTATTGGCATTTTGTGGGCCTTTACTAGCTTTGTTATGTCCGCTTTGTGATGGTGGGATGAAAACTATATTCAGTATACAATGTGTAGGTGCACATAAATTCAATTGTATAACAATATGTTTTGCTTTGATGTCTACTCCTTACCTAACAAATCCAGAAATTTTATTTGCCTTCTTGATGGCTATGGGGCAGCCAGGTGAATGGAATTATCTAGTATGCTCCTAAAATCTTGTCCCTAAGTGGCAATAGTAAAAGTTAAGTTAGGATTTGTTTTACTCATGTGCATTCCTTTACGCTGAATTTCATTTGCCATTCTGTCACTCAGTTTTATGAGAACCTTGTGCAGGTCCTCACTGTCAGCCTCATCTTTGCTCTGAATATCTTTGAAACTGCAGTAGTCTCACCCCCTTTTACAGGGGCATGAATATGCTGGTGAATATGCTGAACAGCATAAACAGAACCTCTGGAAGGACACTGAAAGGTAGTTTATTCCTACCTTGTGCTTCCTGCCTTTGAATCAGTTACTTTTCTGTGGGCTTATGTCTTTTCTTACCTTACATATCCAGTCCAGATACACAGGTTTTTCTAAGAGCCTTTGGTGAAAGACTCTTTGGAAATCCAAAATGACCAGATCCATTTGATGTCCCCTGGTCCACACTTGTTGAGTCCTTCCAGGAGCTACATCAGCACAGTGACGTGACTTTCTCCTACAAAAGCTGTATGGACTCTTCCCAGCATATTGCATTTGTTTCTGTGCCCCCTAATTCTATTATTTAGAATGTTTTTTTACCAATTTGCATGTGTAGCTGTGCAAAGGAAGTCCCACAGCATTAAAATTCAGAGACTTTCCTTTTGAGCACTGGTAACAGGAAGCTCTATGGATGACATAGGGGAAATCACATTATTATTCAAAGGAAGCCAGTCTATTTCTATGTCTGTAAAGCAAATGACATTTTTCTACTTTTTAGTCTATATTCACCATAGATATTAGATAGGGTATGGGTGGACAATACTATGATATTCCTGGTTTTGTTATATTGGTACTTCAGTAGCCTTGCTGGACTTAAGAACTAAAGCACTGAAGACTGGAGTCCTGTGTTACTTGTAAATACATCTCATCGAGTCTTTACTTATTTACTTAATTATTTATTTTTGTGAAACATATCGATAGACTTTAGGCTTTAATGGAAGCAAAGACTGGTAATGAGGCCAGTGCTGAAATATTAGCTGAGAAATGCAAGACCTGAGGAGAGATTTAAGTCTTGCAGAACGAACTTGCAATTTCAAATGTTTGCTGGGTTGTTTCCTGCAGAAATTTCCAAAAGAAATAGAAAAAACTCTACAAAATTAAAAATGGTTACTGTTTCTTGTTTCACTATTTCTGTGATGATTAAGAAGTAGCATCTTGCCTTGATGTGTCATCTTTTTGGAAAAATAAAAAATTTTAACCAATGTAAATAGAATTTCCCAAGACTTATGGCCTCCATTAAAACATAGTCTTTATTTAGCTTTGCTTTTTCTGTGGACCTGGGTAAAACATAGACTACACTAAGAAGAGTCTGTTTACTTGATACCTCAGAGACTTCCTTGACATGTGAAAATGGTCTCTGTGCCAAGGATGCACAAACCTATGTGGAGATGAAATAAATAGAAAAAACAGTAAGCTGAGTGCTTTAAATTAGTGGGAAAGAATGATGTGCATAGGAACTTCAGCACTGTATTTGATATATCAACTTATGCTCTGAACATTACAGATAAGTGTGATGCACTCTATTTTCTTGCTATTGGTCCTTCATTTCTTGGTGAATCTGTCAGCTAGGAGAGATAGAATAAATCTGATATTAAATTTACAATGCACAGAAAACACCCTGCTTTCATGCTTTATGGAAATCAACCCTTTCTTTTATTTAAGCATACAACTAGCCCCACTGAATTCAAAATACCTCATGTTAGCAAAACGATATATACACCTATTCACATTTGCAGAATCCAGACTTAAGTACTGACTTTATTCTCTGGAACCTAGTACTTTTGTACGTGTCCTGTTTGTGTTTTTTCTTTTTTTTAACAAATCATAATCTATGATTTATATTCTGTGAGAGACTATATTTGCATTTCCCCACAGAACATTTTATTGACTGCAGTGATTGCTTTAAGGAAAGTGTATGTTCCCTTGTTTTTCAGTGAAATTTGGCTTAGATGGAGCATCTGGTTTTCAGTGAAGCCATTTTCCTACCTCATTTTCCAGCTGAGCTGTCTGAGGTGTAAGAAAGTTAAAAGTTGGGCCCAAAATCATGCAGTGGGACAGAGGCTCAAAGAGGATTAAAGCTGTGGCCCTCTTGACCCTGGAGTCCTTTGTTTAAGCCTTAGCTGGCAAAATGTATCTGAAACCCTTCAAATTGAGGGGAATCTGAAGTACAGATCTGAGCATAGGTGACTTTGATTAGCTCTCTGCAACAGTCTGTGACTCAGTAGATTTTGCTCACCACTGTGAATGAGGGTGACTTACCTGTATTTAGTTCAAACATGCTGCTTCTGCAAGCACAGGGTTTTACTTTACAACTAAAACACCCACAGGAAAAAGTAAAGGTAAACTTTAGCTTGCCTTTTCTCAGGGCTTCCTGACAGAGACCTCAGAAAGCAAATCTTTCTAGAGAATTGTTTTCACCTGCCTCCCTAATTTATAGGGTTAATAGGTTGTATTAACTCCTTCTGGAGAGTACAAGACCATCATAGTTTCTGATGCGGTGTTTCACTCGGATAATGTTGGTACACTTTTATGTGGCAGAACTAGAAGTCTTTATTCAATAGAAAAGATCTGGAGAATGAAATAGCAGTTAAACTAGCTATATTCTGGAGAAATATTTTTTTTTCATTTAAATTTAGAAAAAAGTGGAAAAAACCCCTCCGTAAAAAACAAAGACATGAAAACAACTCATAGTAAGATTAATTTTATGGATTAATCTTCATAGGTTTTTAGAGTCATTAAGCATCCTTTAATTTTTAGTAGTAGAAATTAAATTTTCTGATATAATCTGTGGAAATGTATGCAACTTCTTAGTTTTGAAACCTGAATATTTCAGTTGAATGTTTATAGAATGGTTTGGATTGAAAGGGACATTTAAAGAGCACCTAGCCTGATCTCCCTGCTGTGGGCAGGAACGTCTTTCACTAAACCAGGTTGCTCAAGGCCCCATCCAACCTGTCCTTGAACACTTGCAGGGCACTGCCGTGGTGGGGGCATCCACAGCTTCTCTGGGCAACCTGTTCCAGTGCCTCACCACCCTCTCTGTGAAGAACTTATTCCTGATATCTAATCTAAATCTACTCTCTTTTTAGTTTAAAACCATTATCCCTTGTCATGTCACTACAGGCCCTGGTAAAAAGTCCTCCTCCATCTTTCTTCTAAGCCCCTTTAAGTACTAACAGGCTGTAATAGTTCATTCCTCTCTAGCCATATCCAAACTTCCCACAGGCATTTACAATCTTTGCCTCAGTGGCAGCAGCTGTTTTCCCTGCTGCCAACTTTGCCGCCACAAGTGCTATATAAGCAATGAGGTGTGGTCTTGTGTGCTCTATGAGGACTACAAAGGGAGTGAGATGTGTTGCCTTCTACTAGTTGCTATCTCTTGTTGGATGCCAGCATATGTAGGTAATGTGAGTGTGCTTCCCAGGTTCTCAAATCAAGCCTTGTATATGGGTTCATTTTCAGCCCATGGGTTTATTTGTAGGAGTGGAGCCTTGTAAGGAGCTAGCTAGTAATTCCTTTTAGCCTTTGTTTGGTAGGAAAACATTTGCAACAAATGAACTTTTATTCTTAGAAAACATATACTTTGCCATCTTCAGTGTGTCCTATTGTACACCCCTCTGGCTCTATAAGGAAGATGTCTTCTGGGTTAGTGGAAAAGAATATTAATAAATGAATGATCTATAAATAAGCAAATAGAGACTGCTGAAAGAGGACTCAAGTTGTTTAAATGAATAGGACACCAAAGTAGGATGATTGTTTCTGGGAATAATCCCCTATTACAAAACATTTAACTTTTTCCACATTTCAGCTTTTGGATACAATTGTCCTCTAACACAAATTTTAGTTAGGAATACAGCATGAACTTGTGCGGCTTCATCTAAAGTGCTGTGAAATCCAATTGCTTCATGATTTTTTTCTTTTTGCAAATTGTTATTTATTACCATGTGGACATTATAGAAATGCATTTTAAATTTATTCAAACTGTAATTAAAAAGTGGAAAAGTCCCCCTAGCACTGGGGCTTCACAGAGAGAGTCTTGGTCATGTTGAATCAATGTCTTGTGGATTTCTTTTTTTAAATGAATTCTGGTGGCTGACCTAGTATGAATCTAATTCTGACTGAAGTTAGTCACTTTGAAAGATTAATGATTATATAGTTGAGCATGAAAGTCTTGAGAAAAATTCTTGGCAAGAAATGCAGAAAACTAGCTTTATAGATTACATATTTCCTTTACACATACTGTACCACATAAGAAAAAATCAATTTTGTCCATATTAATTTGGCCTGAGGTAGGCCTCATTTTGGCACCTTACTCTATCTAATTTGCCAACTTTATAGCATACTGGGTTTACTTATCTTTTTCTCAGTGTGTAGGAGGTTAGGATACCTATTTATTTTGAAGAATACAAAATTACTGGACTAGAATGGATCTTCTGAGTTGCTGAGTGCATCTTGCAATGAATTATAGCTTTGAGGTTACGGTCAAAATACCATTTCCCTATTTTTTAGAAAAATACTTTTAATCTACAGTTTAGATGCATTCATGATTACTTTATATCTTTTGCTCTTATGCTGATCTTGTCTTGTAGCTTGAGTAACTTTTATTAGTATCAGCATTTGATGTTCCCTGCTGTTTTTTAAAGACAGCATTTACATCTGCTTTCAACCTCCTTATTGTAGAGTGTATAAATCAAATTGTCTTAGCCTCATCCAGCCTATCAATCCACACCTGTTCCAGTATGTGCTTTTGTGCATGACTGGGACTGTACGATATTACAGAGGTGGTTTCATAAGTGTTGTAGAATGAAATCTGTATTCCTGCT